>NC_143012.1:308189589-308441821 GCF_055824585.1 Amblyomma mixtum | reverse complement strand
ATAAGTACGTTCCTATAAGTCAGACTCTTCTGCATCGTACGTCCTGCTGGACACATCAGGACGTCGGCGGAACTGTCCTGCATCATGAACCACAGAGTCAGGACGAAAGAGAACGAAGAGGATGACAACATGTCTCTCGCCAGGCTCGAGCTCGCCATCGCGCACCAGCAGAAAAAGGTCGGTATGCGAAAACGAGCAGCCAATCCAAAGACACGTGAGGGGCATCGTTTAGTTACATTTAAGCGTCTCTTTGTGAGGGCACCTGGCAAGTATTGAGAACACTGAAACAGGATCCACTCTAAATGGAGTAGCCAGTCAGCAGTCTAGCCATAGTTTTTCGCGTTTAGAGGTGGTGGCCGAGGTGTATAAGTGTAGTCTGACATTCCGCGTTCAATTCAATTCAATTCAATTTTATTCCCCAGTTATACACTGGAACGTTCTCCGGGCTAAAAGGACCGACTGGGCCTTGACTGAGTCCCGGAGACGTTTACAGAGCAGCGAGAGGCAGTATATACGGAGAAATGCTAAACAGTACAAAATTAAACAGAGTCTTTACTGTTGCTGCGGCACAAGAGCATTTCTCACTTTAAAAACACCAGCGTCACCCGGTCTTCGCTGAAACAGTGACGGCATTGCCAGAAGTCTTTTCCCTCACCTTCTAATTTGGAGTGCCACGTCACCACCAGAAACCAGCTGAAGGAACGCAGTGCGGACAGCAGAAAATGAGGTTTTTTACTCGCTGCGGCAGCCGCGTCTGGAAAATAAATGGAATGTGAAGGTGACTGACACTCAAATGGGCAAACTACCCTTTATTTATGAATGCCACAAAACTTAGCCAGAGACTTGAACTGCAGTTGTAAAGAGCGGTTCGTGTTTTTAGACCAATCACTTCTTTCCTCCTGAAACCCGCCGTATATTTTCTTTTCCTTGATGACCTCTTATTTTTCAGCAGACCAGTAGGTATCAGCAAATTGCTTGGCTCCCACAGTAAATCTCGAGAGTGTGCCATTTCTCTCGCCCGTCTCTTGTACACCGCGCGCAGTTCGTGGCCCACCCGAACGTGCAGCAGCACATGAGCACGTTGTGGTACGACGCCTACCGGGGTTCCGGAGAAAGAGCATCTTCGGCCAGTGCCTGCAGATCGTCAAGATCGGCGTGGCCTTCCCCTTCTACTCGGTCATGTACATCTTCTTCCCGCGCAGCAGACCCGGCAGGGTCGTCAAAAAGCCCTTCGTCAAGTTCATCTCGAACGCCTTCTCCTACCTCCTCTTCCTGCGTGAGTCGGCCACGGCTATACTTCGCGCGACGGGGGAGGAGGCGCCCCAAAGTGAACTTAGGAGTAGGCCGACGTGCCGCGCCCATGGTAGCTGCCTGACGTCTGAAGGAGTCTAACCCAAAGCCATCTCTGGGCTGTGGCGTACGCAGGGTGCAAACACGAAAAAGACACCAGGAAGGGCTCGCCAACTTTCGCGCGTGATTGTTGGTTCTCTGCTGAGTGTAGAAGTGTATTATTTGTCTCATGTTTTCAGGACAACACAACGCAGTGATTAAGCGAGTTGATGTGCTCTCCTCGGAAGGTGTTTCAGAACCCTTTAAGGCTATGACGCGATAGCTTTAATGGCTCCCTTCAGTAGCCTGGTGTTCTCTTTGCGTATCACTTAGCTTAGGTTCTGCCTACATGCCCATATATGCGGGATCGGTCATTCTCTACTTTACATTCACAGACCGCGGGCAGCCCTCATACCACTCCTGGCTCAATGGTCCAATGATTAGGCGAAGCGCCCCGCCGCGGTGGCTCAGTGGTTACGGCGCTCGGTTGCTGACCCGAAAGACGCGGGTTCGATCCCGGCCGCGGCGGCTGAATTTCGATGGAGGCGAAATGCTAGAGGCCCGTGTGCTGTGCGATGTCAGTGCACGTTAAAGAACCTCAGGTGGTCGAAATTTCCGGAGTCCTTCACTACGGCCCTCCTCATAGCCTGAGTCACTTTGGGACGTTAAACCCCAGTAAACCAAACCAATAAACGATTAAGCGGAGCGGTTAAATCGGAAGCTCACGGCGGTCCCTTTTATATAACCACGCCACTCTTGTTCCTCTTCATCCTTTCTTTGACAACCACAAAGAACGCAGAAAGGCGCACTGCTGCAGAAAACTGATAACTCATTACCCCGACACCTGCATTTATCACATGGATGCCGGCCAAAGAGGAGGATTAACGCTCACGGCCGTAGTCCCGAAAACTGGCACAGCACGAACCTACACCTGGATGTGCCCTTTCTGCAGGCGGTTTAGTAACGGCTATAATGGAAGCCATTACACTTCTATTACACCAAAACGACAACGTCCTATAGTCGGATACAACTCAAGAAGGCAGCGGCTTTTCCCCGTCAAAGGGCCCCCTTCCAGCCAATGGCGTCGGCCGATTCTCTTGACCCTGCTAGTGTGACAAAGCAAGCTGCGGCAGATGAAAGGGGATAGTCCCCTCCCTCCATGATCCGGGTAGTCCCCTCCCTGCATTGTCACACTAGCTGGTTCATGAGAATCGGCCGACGCCATTGGCTGGAAAGGGGGTTCTTTCGACGAGGAACAGCCGCTTCGTTCTTGAGTTGTATTCGACTATAGTAAAGACGGACAGTCAAGACGCATGACGGGCCTTCCAGCAAGGGCACACAGCTCTTCATACACATTACATTCTCCGTCAACATACTATACAACAGAACCAAATCTCCAAATCCTCAATTAGTGGGTTCCTGGCCACGAAGGCGTACGGAGTAACGAGGCAGCGCACAGTTAGTCACCCGCGACTGCACTCCCCCCCCCCCCCCCCCCCCCCCCCAACTACCGGACTTCCTGGACACGACGACGCACCAAAAACACACTGCAAAGACGCGCGATACTGCAATAACTCGCAGCTCCCCCCCCCCCCCCTCCCCCCGAGATATGACCCGCGAAAAAGCCTGTATACCAAGGCGAGCACAGACCGATTCCCCTTACAATTCTACTCACCAGGTCCCTAGATGCCCTTACCTGTTCCTACTGCGGGGACTTCCTATCTTTCAGGCACACACACTGCGGAAATTCCCCACAGCGCAATGATCCCGCCTAAATACGCTCAACGTAATACATCCCACCATTCATCCCATCACAATAACTGACTCGCTTTCCAAGCCCAACACAGCCTCACCATTCTGCAGTCTCTTGCCCGGCTCGCCCATAACGTGCTGGGCCAGACGGGCAAGACCTGGTAGAGGGCAACAGTACTGAAAGCCATGGAGCGGGGTATAAAAGTTCAGTAACATTTATTCTCTCTCCTCTTTTCCTCCTTTCTGCGGCGTCGCGCCATCAGATTTGAAAGATCTTAAGGACAGGAGGAACACAGTGCAGTTCACAAGGGGTGAGGAGCTATCAATGGTTCGCCGCATTTCAACACACTAGCAGCAGTTGAACGCTCTTTCACGGGGACATGCGATGCATGTCTCAATTTCCGAGATAGACTGCGTAACTGGAATCTTGTGGTCTGTAACAATGTATGCAGCATGTCGAAGTCTCCGCTGACGCTTGCCTCGACTTATCTTTATCTTCAGCTTTTCCATCCTCCTGTTGGAATGCTTGCTAAACATACTTGAGGGCGCTGTCTTTACGATTGCGCTGTTCATGAGTCATCGGGTATTGACTAATGGTATTGTTTCTCGTTCCAGTACTGCTGATTCTCGCTTCACAGAGGGTCAATCTGGAGGACCTTCACTCACATTTCCAAGGCAGCGAAGTCACAAAACAAAAGCAGCGAGGTCTGCCGCCCTCCTTCGTCGAAGTAGCCATCCTAACCTTCGTCATCGGTACGGAACGCAGACCGGAGTAGTGTGCCTGCTACGGTGTGTAGTAGCGCCGTGTTAGAGAACTGAATTGAACTGAACTGAACTGAAGTTTATTTCGCAACATTTATACAAAGCATGTTTGAAACAACATCTGGATTCCTAGCTAAAATATAGTTGGGATCCATGCAAAACATATCAAGTGAAACTAAGTGCAGGCATCAGAACAAACCATTTACATTACATATGATGAAGGCTCTTGCATTCAAATGAAAAGTTGAAATCTTCTTAACCAACGAAGGTATAAACTAAACAAAAGACACGCATTTAGAGAGTGCAAGTCGTATCTCGGTGAGATTGCGAGCTTATTTGAAGGGTCGAAGCATCAAGATGCTCGTGTCTGTAATTCTTGAAAAATATACCGAAACGCATTTATCTGCACTAAATATGAGTTAGCTAGAGTTAGCGCCAGTTAACGTGACCTTGCACACGCAGTGTAACACCGCAACCAGCCTGCACGTACCTGCAGGTACTAAAGGTACTTCAATGACGAAAAAAAAAATGCTTGCCCATCAGGAAGACGCGTGTTCTCAGGCACCAAAACCGAACTGCAATGAATGCGGGCGCACCTTCATAGTCAATAGTTACGTTTCGTGCAATGTTTTGGAAAGGCTGTACGGCATATATTTCTAATGACAACGACGCTAAATGCAATTTATGTCGTCTTTTTTTTATTTTTACAATTTGCAGCTCATATATGGGAAGAGGCGACGGAGATCTATTCAATAGGAATGGCCCGTTACCTCAAGGACAGCTGGAATATGTTAGACTCGATACGGAATACCATGTACGTCACTGCCACTTTACTCCGTATGGTGGCTTACTTTAAGGTGCGCCTCCACTGGCCTTTGCTTCTACGCTTCTCTGCCAGTCGTTTTTCTCTCTACAACGTACCCTTTATTTTATCAGACTTGCCAGCATTGAGCTATAGAACACGGTGTCAAAAGTGCTGATGTGACAGTAAAGGGTCAGGAGTGGGTAACCGCAGAAAACTGTGCAACCATGACCGATATTGTCGATTATCTGAACTGAGTATTTATTTCAAGCTTTCTAGCTTCGTTGTGTCAAGCAGAACAGTCTTGTGACAGAAATATCAGGGTTAGTCGGTGTGTTTATCTAAAACTTCGTCGCACAAAGCTGCTCCGTCTATCCGCCCATTTCTCGGATCCATCAGCTATTAGCAGACACGCCCAAAGTGAAGTGGAATTTAGATGAGAAAATAATTGCCATTAGCATCTACCTGAACGCAGTTAAATGACTTTCAAATCTAAGAAGTTGAAGCTAACTTTCCTGGTAAGCTTAACTGGTACAACGATTATGTTCAAGCCCAGGACTGCGAAAATTTTTCTTTCTTAAACTGTAAAGATTTCAGAAAGTTTTGTGGGCTTTTTGTGTAGCCGTTTGGTTGAGCTAAGGAGTATGATAATAATAGTTATTCCATCATCAATTCTGTGCGCACCATGAGCCTGAATCAGATTGTTCCCGTGTTGTACATAGCCTGTCCAGTGACTCTGCAAAAAACCGCGCCGGACTGGTTACTACAAGACGAAGATATACACAAAAGAACGAATAACAAATGAACAGCCTGCCTTCATTTTTTTTACTTATTCTTTTGACGGACCATTGGGCCGCGGACCACTGCGGACAAGGCGACATGTGACGTTCACTTTCTCTCCGTGATGTTCGCTCCTAGACCGCGATGCTGCTGAACGTAACGTGGCGAAATACTTTGTGCATGCCTAATCCGCTTATCACCGCTTATGGCAGCACTTGGGTGGATGCCAATGAGTCCCTTATTACAAATCTTCTCCCCCCTCGGGGATTCCCCTATTCGGGGATTCCCCTAAACATTTGACCAACACTGCAAAGGTGAAGGTCGGAGGAGGTGGGGATAAGCGGATTGATCATGTGTGCGGCCTTTTCCCGCGAGGCGGGTCAGGCCGCACACCAAGGAGGCCATGGTCAGGCACGAACCTCACCAAGCGGAAGTAGGACGTGACGTGACGCCTGGCCCGCGGGCCAATGGTACGTCGTGTAAAGCCACTTTTAGTAATCAGTCCGGCGCGGTTTTCTGCGCAGTAAACAACCAGCCAGCCCCCGTTATCACCCTGTCAACATTCGTTTACGCCATCGATGGTCATGACATTCAGCTTAACTCCGTGACAAATACACAATAACAGTACGGCGTTCTTTATATTTTGATGTAAGCAGTGCACACACGCGTTGATTTGTGACACTTCGCTTTGCAGGCGCATATTTATAATCACTGCAACTGCTTGTTCTAGAACATTTATTTTATTTTATTGCTCTACTGATGACTCTTGTTACCTTTCACCAGGAAAAACAAGAGATAAGCACGCAACCGATGCTTGAATATCTTCCCAGGGAAGAGTGGGATGCGTTTGATCCCATGTTGATCGCTGATGGCTTGTTCGCTGCTGGAAACGTCTTCTCGTAAGTGGACCTCCGTTCCCCATGAACGCACTCGCAGCTTACGCTCGAAGCCCCTGATTGACGTGAGCGCAGCAAGGCATCTCCTGTTGCTGTCTGGCAGATATCACTGAATGCACCTGGATATCAACTGATTTTCCTAGTAAATCGTGCGTCAATATTTACATGACCAGTTAAGATAAACGTCGTTAACAGTATGGAACGGTAAAAGCAAGCGAAGAACTACGTATAGCTACCATTGCATAAATACATGTTGATAGTCGATAGACGGTCCATGGCCTGAAGCAAACTTTCCTTGGGGCCGCCGCGGTGGCTCAGTGGTTATCGTACTCGGCTGCTGACCCGAAAGACGCGGGTTTGATCCCGGCCACGGGGGTTGAATTTCGATGGAGGCGAGGCCCGTGTACTGTGCGATGTCAGTGCACGTTAAAAAGCCCCAGGTGGTCGAAATTTCCGGAGTCCTTCACTACGGCGTCTCTCATAGCCTCAGTCGCTTTGGGACGGTAAACCCCGTAAACCAACCAATCAAACTTTTCTTGGAGATATATTAAATACCAGAGCAAGTTTTTCTAAATGCAGTGACAAACTGAGTCACAAAGAATATAAAAGGAAAAGGAACATTACTTCTTCTGTGGGCGACAATAGCATAATCCGCGGGATGTGCTGCTACCAATCGTAAATAAAGCAGATTTCGATGCCAGTTTAACATACCGGCGATAACAACGAAAAAAGAAAGACTGCGAAAAATATCTCGTGCGACATTGGAGCTGGTGCTTAAATAGCAAGAGACCAACTGGCTGACTTCCAGACAACTCGACGTTGCAATGGATTCCTCCGTTCTCGGAGATGCGTTGACCACAAGCATGATGTTCCAGTGTGGCCTATTTTGCATTTGAAATGATGGTTCACAAACACCAAAGCTGTGTACGGGTCCCGTCTGGCTCCAGGGCTCTACGTCTGGTGCATCTCTTCTCGATGAACCCACACCTGGGACCCCTGCAGATATCGCTGGGCAGAATGGTTATCGACATCATACAGTTCTTCTTCATCTACACATTGGTGCTGTTCGCATTCGCCTGCGGCCTCAATCAACTGCTGTGGTACTACGCCGACCTGGAGCAGACGAACTGCGACCCGCAGAACCTCAGGGACTCCTCTTGCCTCACGTGGAGGAGGTTCTCCAAGTAAGCGCCGCTAGTCCTCACCCAACCACCATGATTATTAGTTAGTTTCACGGATTGCACGTGCCCGTCATTTGGCTGCCAGTGAGCCGTATAATAACCAAACTAGTACAATTAGGCAAACATGGGGACCATCCTGAAAACTTCCCCTGCATGAAAGAAATGCAAAAAGATAGCTGGTAGATTTATTGGGGATTAATACTGCGTAATTAAAATTACAAATTCGTCTGCTATCTGATCATATAATAGCGATAAAACCTCGCATGCGTACTCCAGCAATACACTATATCAATAAAGAATATAATTAATTCCATCACCTGCTGATGTGGAATTACGCCCGCTAAAATTATCGGTTGTACTTCTCGCCGGGAAGGCTAGATTTCACAATAGACAGATTTAGCATACCGAAGACGTATTAGCGGAGATGTATACCGGGTTTGCGTACGCCTGTTGCGCATCCGAGAGAGCTGACACTAAGATTTTGCATTTACAAATGTATTGGTAAATGCGGTTGGTGTCAGGGCTGTCAGGATTCAATATTCTTTTGGAAGCAGAGCGATAGGTGTTTGCAGCCCGCATCGCGTGCTTGCGTCAGGATTGTCAGAATTCAACATTCTTTTGCAAGGAGAGAGATTGCAATGAGAAATGTATTGGGAAATGCTGGTTTGCCTCAGGATTGCCACGATTCAATATTCTTTTAGAAGCAGAGCGATAGATGTTTGTAGCCCGCATCGCACGCGATAATCAGGGTCCTGCAAAGTTAATGTGATACTCGCTCAGCGTATAAATCTGGCTATTCTAACTGTCCCCATCTTCTTTCTCCCTTTCGTGCAGCCTGTTCGAATCCTCACAGTCCCTGTTTTGGGCCAGCTTCGGCCTGGTGGACCTGTCCAACTTCGAGCTCACGGGCATCAAGAGCTACACGCGCTTCTGGGGCCTCCTCATGTTCGGCTCGTACAGTGTCATAAACATTGTCGTACTGCTGAACCTACTCATTGCCATGATGAGCAACTCCTATCAGCGGATATCGGTAAGCACTCGTCTCCGCGAGGCACACTGTACAGCGGTCAAACAGTACGCCAAAACTTCGTGTGAGAAGGCCGGATTCAGTGCTATTCCTGCTGAAGAGAGTGGAATTAAGCCACCCGCAGGAAACTAGACAAGTGTCAGCTGTCTTGAGTTCTCACTGCATGCTCATATATATCCTAATAGTTGTTAACACACTTGAACAAATATGCAAGAACGCGTACATATTTAACAGAAAAAGAATGCGAGGAAGAGGTCTAGATAGCTGCGGCGGAAGCAGTTTTCTCGCGTCATATGAATTCTGATGCACAACAAACAATCTATCGTTCACGCGATGATTTCCTACACAAAGTTTGATATAAACTGATAACACATAATGTACCAATAAGGCAAGTCAGAGACCCCGTGAAATTTTTTTTTAACTTAGGTGTGCGAGGATAACTTATGTTATATGTGTTGCATTCACTCCAATGAACTACCACTGACAAGCTACCACTAGCCCGCACCCTCTGTGTGATGGGGTAGAATCTCGGCAACTTGCGCTGGCAGACAGTCCGTTTCTGACATTTCCTTCAAGAGCAAATCTCCTCAAGCGTTGGTCACGTATACCGTACTTTCCCGAATGTAAGTGAGCTACAACTGCATATTCCAGCTCACAACTTGTTCGCGTTGAAGTGGAAACTACGCATGAAAGAAAGTACTAAAGTTTTTATTCCAAACATGGGCTCCAAAGTGGATTCGTAACTTTTTCTTGCTGTTCCCACCCGCACTCGAGCCAACCATACAAGCCGCCTCCTCGAGCTCGTAGCTTTAATCACTCTACCATCAAATGACCCAGAGCGCCGGTCTACTTACAATGCGGTAGAAAAATTCAAAAGAGAAGGCGAACATTCATTTTGGTGGCAGACCTTTCTTTTTGGATCAGGTGAGAAGGAGTGAGCTGCTCATTGTGACTGCACGTGCACTTCGCTCCAGTGTCACACGAAAAGCGTTCTCCGTTTTTACTTTTAAATTCTGAGCGAAACGCGCTTAACCGTGACGACATGCCCCTCGCTTGGAAAGAATGCGCACGTGTCTACGGCAGCTGGCCTTCGCTAAGGCCACGGCTTAACAGCGGCAGGCTTCGGAAAACAGTGGCAGGCTTCGGAATTCGGAGTGGTGTTAGTACGCCGATCAGAAGTGCATGCCGACCTTTCATACCTAGCGGTGATAAAACTTTTGTTTCTGTAAGCGAAAGCGGTCTGACGCCACTGTGGCCAAAAATGGGCGGGGCTCGTGGCGATCGTTTCCCGTTTCGCCCGCATTCGTTGCGCGTTTGCTGCTGCGTCGAACCCAGTGGATGCGTGTGCAATGGTTAACGTGTGCCAAGGAACGCTGGCGTGAGCGAGAGGTGGATTTGGGCGTGAAGATAATGCAGGTGCCGTATCAGACAGCAGTTCTAGCAAGAAGTGCATGAGAACATAATTGTAGCCCGCTGCTATCATTCACCGAAGGTGTGATCGGAGACGTAGGTATCATTCCGTTCATCTCTGTGCAGCTGCATGTAGCTGAATTTATTTCCTTCTTATTTTCTCGCTTTACGTCTCCGGTCGTTGGTAGCATTGTTCATGTTCTTGCACCTCGTGGTCTCCATTTCTACAACTAGCGCATTTTTGCAAGTGGAGCGCTTCTGCCCCTCGAACTCTTTCGGAGCGTCGTTCTCTCGCCGTAAATTCTGGCACATTTTGAGTATGCTCAGCTATATCAGAGCACAGAGTTTCTCGCTTCCTCCGCTGCGTGCGCTTTTATTTCCTTTCAAAGTCTCCCAGTTCTTTCGCTAGGCTTCTTTTCGAACTCTCGGCTTCCTGCTCTGGCGGTGCTTCGGTGTCTGTTAGGCAACCTAAACGTTTCTGGGCCGACTCTCGAGTTAACTCCTTGTCGACAGTGACACCAGTGGACACAGCATGGTGATGAAGTGGCGGTGATAAAGCGGTGCTGGTGGAGTCCCTGTCACTCTAGTGATAAAATTAGGTAGTGGCAGAGTCACTGGATAGTAACTCTAGGTAGTGACTCTACATCACACCTCCTGAAAAAAGTTCTGATCTCAACCCAAATTTCGACGCAAAGTTCGGCGGTGAACGTATGCGACTACAGAGCTAAAACAATCTGTGCTTTGAAACACTCCATTACGATGCTTATGCAACAGATTTGGTACGGCGCAGCGCAGCTATTTTCGCACGAAATGACGACTACGCCTGATAAGAACTATCTCTGCGTAAGACTCCTGTCCATGTCGACCTGGAGATGCAGGACTCGATAAGGGGCATGTATAGATAGATACTCCCTTGGTCTGATTTCCGATAAGTTCGCAATAACAGCAATTCAGGCCATGTAAAAGGAGCTCGA
The DNA here is from genome assembly GCF_055824585.1 of Amblyomma mixtum. Classification (NCBI taxonomy): domain Eukaryota; kingdom Metazoa; phylum Arthropoda; class Arachnida; order Ixodida; family Ixodidae; genus Amblyomma; species Amblyomma mixtum. Next base: position 308,430,908 of record NC_143012.1, on the reverse strand, counting down.
TGATATGTACATAGGGAGATAAAAAACATGATCGTTGCGAAAAGTGAACGCCCGAGTAGCGCAGTTTGAGATAAAGGCATATTGACGTTGATTAGACATACGTATGTCTTTCGTGGCACTGATTACAGCAATTTTTGTGGCACGGAGAAATTGCGCACGGTTTCCCTTTTGTGTTAATTGCGCCTTTTACAGTAGTCGTTACCGACTCAAGAACCTCTACGCACAAAATTTAGTCTTCTTGGCTCCTTCATACGCAATAATTGTGGACAACGCCCGAACCTGCTCCGCGCACGCATGCTAAGGCCTACGCAGCATGCCATGAACTAAATGGACATATCCCCCCAAATCTCATACAAAGCTGAGAGGAAGATGTCACCAAATCACCAAAGGGCCGGTATGACCCTTCCTAGACTAGCCCGTTGAAATTATGTGCTATGCGGAGAGGACCTATAGATTCCTGTTCCCACAAACACAGAACAGGGTGTGAACAATTTTTGTGTTGTCTAACTGTGAAGACATTTCGATAATTTCAAAGGCAAGCTTTGCGCTTATTTTTTTATCCACTAACTAGTTAACTCCCGTTTGCTGCTTGATGTATAGTTAACCATTATTTTCTTTACGAGGTACGCAGGGAAAATTTATACCTATTTTCCGAAATGTCCTGAATGCTGAGTACACTCAAATAGCTTCTGCGAAAAAAAAGAACAATGAAAACGAACACCTCAAAATAAAGACTGAGGACAATTCCATTCAGTTTTTGTTATTTGCAAAAATTTATTGCGTGGCTTGTAGTGGCGAAACTCATGCTTGTTCCAAAGCAAAAGACGAATTTATTTCTGCAAAAATTGAGTTTAAACTGGAACATTTTTCTCCCACCGCAGGACTCAAACTCGTGACATCAAGCGCAAAAAAAAAAAAAAAGGACTCCGTGATCTGCGTTGGAACTGAATGGCAGAGAATAATGAAGAAAAGTGAATAGCATGTGTAGCCCAGCCTCAGACATCCACATCCTTAAATCGGTCAAGGCGTCGTTGCAGTTTGCTTGTGAAAATGACCGGTGGTGGCGACACCTGTACTATATTTTGCTAACTTTCCTAGCTTATAAAAGCTCCGTTCTCAGTTTAAGTATGACAAACGCCGTAGGCTATCGATTCAGGCTAACTTAAATTTGTCCTTAGTGTTCCTTTCAATGTGTAGAGAAAACGCACCAAGCATTCTGCCTAAAAACGTTCTTGCAGGAGCGCGCAGACACTGAGTGGAAGTTTGGTCGAGCCAAGCTGATCCTCAAGTACTTCCAGCCGGGTCAGACTTTGCCTCCGCCTTTCAACCTGCTGGAATTCATCCGCCACGTCACCAAACTCATCGGCTGCAAAGGGAGAAGGAAGGACAAGGTACGGTCGCATCAATCCTCCAAAAAACATTAATCCTGCCGAACTGCTGCAGTTAAAGCCAGCTCTTCTTTCTTCTACGACTGTTCTATACACTGTCCATAGACTTCTGTCTATAAAGTACATAGACTCTCTATAGGCAAATCCCAGAGAACAGTCTATAGGCAATACAAATGCTATAGACAGTCCATAGACAATCTATAGATTTATGGCCATAGACTCTTGGTATACTTTGGTCTAGACTAAGAATAAACAAAAATAAATATCTATAGGAAGGCAATAGAGTCTATAAGAGGTCTATAGACTGTCTATAGACCATTTTTATAAGGCTGCAGACACCTCTGATGCATATTTCATTGCTAATGTACTTTTGTTACGCTGGCGATGAAAGACTACATTGCCTACCATGTTGTCGCTGTTGACTTCTGTAGAAATTACATACGCAAAAGACTGTGTATTGGCCAGTGTTAATGATGGATCCCAAAGAACAAGATGGTAGGCAGAAAAAGAAAGGCGGATGCTGAGTATAAAATTGGCCAAAATTAACAAATAAAAATGGAGGGATCATTTAAGCTCCGCCTTAAAGATATGACGCGATTGCGTTGATGGTTTAATACCCATATATGCGGAATTTGTCATTCTCTATACTTCACATTCATAGACCCCTGAGAGTCGTGATACCACTACCGGCACAGTGGTGCAGTGGTTGAGAGATGTGCCACTGACCTGGGATGGTAGGTGCTGCCACCGGTGGGGCATGCGAGACACGGGTTGCTCTTCCCGAGCGACCTCTTGCGACTAATAATATTATTTTAACTGTCACCTGCCGCGGTGGTCAGTTTTCTCGCAATTCGGTGGGCAGAATATTATGACGTCACAAGGTCACGTGACCTACGTGGATACCTGCCACCTTGGTTGCTTTACTGGAGATTTTTCGTGCATTTTTGGCTCACGGCCGCCGCCGACGATGCCGGCTTTTCTGCAAAACGGGACCTATAACGTTATCGCGTTAATAAATGCGGAAGATAAGCAGAATCTTGGAGTAGCTTGGTATGGTATGGTATGGTATGGTATGGTATGGTATGGTATGGTATGGTATGGTATGGTATGGTACGGTATGGTACGGTATGGTACGGTATGGTATGGTATGGTATGGTATGGTATGGTATGGTATGGTATGGTACGGTATGGTATGGTATGGTATGGTACGGTACGGTATGGTATGGTATGGTATGGTATGGTATGGTATGGTATGGTATGGTACGGTATGGTATGGTACGGTATGGTATGGTAGAGAGAGGGTGTGGTAGATGGTCCTTGGCGATCACAAAATGAACAAGGGAGGGGAAAACCTCAGGTTGCTTGAGCCAACGTTTCGACAAGAGGACTTGTCTTCGTCTGGGCAAAGCGTTCATCATTGGCAGGGATTAAATAGGGCCTTCGCTCCGAGGAGGAGGGCCCCGGGGGTGGGGAAGGAAAGTGGTGTGAGAGGGGATGCGTGTCAGGAAGGGGAGGCAGGTGAATCTTGATTCGTTAAGCTGCAATAGTGGACAAACTTATATCCCGAGGGTGTGTAATGAACAAAGGCTTTGAAGGGCCTGCGACGGGGGGTTGGCGCTGGATGGACCTGAAAAACTCAGATAAGAGGATTAGTCAGCGTGGTACAGGGAAATGAGAACAAGGCAAACAAAATAGGCTGGCACTGGAAGGAGAAGGAAAGGGGGGACATTTCCAAGGAATGACAAGGCAGGGGGGGGGGGGGGGGGGGGGAATGGCTCGAGTTCAGAGAAAGCCAAAAGGTGGGGGCAGAGGGGGTAACAGGAATGTCATGGTTTCCGAGAACTGATAGTAGGGGTTTAGGAGAAAAAAAAAAGGTGAACAAAGGGAGAGGGTGAGAAGGCCGGAAATGTGGTGGAAGATATGGCGTGGGAAGGGTGCAAAGATATTGTATGGTATGGTATGTCACGTGTAACGTCCCTAATCTGCACATGAGCTATTAGAGATGCAGTATCGGAGGGATTCGGATTAATTTAGACCACCTGAAGTTCTTCGACATAGGGTGACATCGCACGGCCCTCAGGCGGCTTTTTGCATTTTGCCTCCATCAAAACGCGCTGCTGAACCGGGATTGAATCTTGCATGCTTGGTACGCGATATAATTTGGAATAATGTTGATTGGCGCTAACAATGGAACTTTCCAGTGCAAATGATAAAGTCGTGAGAATATTCCAAAATTGGTTTTCGAGCAGTAACTCTTGGTGTTCGCACCGAAAGAGAGAATAATCATAACCGACAGAGTGAGCTGTAACCTCGTTAGAGTTCTTCAAGTAAGCCCCTCTCTCTGGTTCCGACAGTTCTCCGAAATATATCTAGCCAGATATAATTTTTCTTTGCCGTTGCTTTTTTTTCGCTCCATTAAGTAGACTGATTGTTCGATTATTTTATCAACGAGCAGATCATCTAATGTTTTTCAGCACGAAGTGCCGTGTTATTATGTGTAAGTGCGCTAAACATTCATGTGATACTGTTCAAAGAAGACCCAATTTATTTTCGAAGAAAGTAGTCATGCAGAAAGAATTGAAGAGGCGTGCAAATAGTGACGCTAAGCACTGAAATTACATATAAACACCTTGTGAACGCTGAACGTGCGCGCACTTTTATTCTTGCAGATCTACATGGAAGAAAATGGAGTGCAAGTTAGAAAAGAAGACCTTACATACCAGGTTTGTGCACGGGAAGTTTTTGACACGGATACCGGCTACGCTCTAGTAACGATCACACTACTCTTCGTTCAAGAGATATTTTCCAGGCTGAATTTAACATAACGGTAAGCCCATTTCCGATTGACGCCTCCTCAAAACTGTGGTCCTATGTTCTAGCAGCGTGAAACAACAAGCGATAAATCTAGAATCCATGAGTTTACACGGAGAAAATAGTTGATGCGTCATTAAGTCTTTTGGCCATTCACACGAAGTGAATGTTTTGAAAGCAGTTTACGAAAGGTTCAGTCCTGGAGGAAAATGTCTTCTTCGGACACTTGTAGTCGTGCCCTACTTAAAAAAAGTGCCAGTAACCAGCAGTCAAGTCCAGATTTATCAGACAAAAATTTTTTAAAATTGGAAAATTGTAAGACACTGTTAAGGAAATAATGAAGGTAATGGTCCATTCTTCTGATATGTAGCAAAATATTTTAAAATGTTTCCGTCGACCCCAATGAACACTTGCCACCGAAACATATGGGGAACGCTATTGACGATAGCAAAAACGTTAATAGAAAAAAAAATACAAGACCTCCGTCGGATGATATGACGATATATTTAGTGTTATAGTGAAATCTTCCATTATACGAAAATATTGCGTTCATAATCGGTTTCGCGCTCAAAAATGCTTTTGACCAGAAATGTTTGGCATGCTCATGCGTCTTCGACATTCTGTGCTTCCTGCTTGTTGGATATACCCCATACGAAAGAACAGGCACCAAAAGACGTGATGAAATGCTGAAATACGCTTTGGGACAGATCAGAGCCTTAACATGTGCCCGTAGAAATTGAAATAAACGCATGTGAACTTCTTCTCCCATGGAATGTCCCGGTATGGCAGTGACGTCATTGCGGAAGCCTCCCGGTTAGATACCGCAGCCTTGACACCTACCAATCAGCATGCTGCCGGGGCTTCCCGCGTGGTCCCCCCAAAGAAACGCAACTCTCGTTGCAGGCAGTCGAACTTTCGACCTCGTGCTCAACGCTTCAATGCCTCAAAAGCGCACGCAACAACCCGGAATCAGCATCCACGACGTAAAACCCGTGATTTACATCGCTGTACAGAACTTACGCCACCTGAAGCGTAGCGCCACGCGTTACTACATAAAGCATGCGCGGCCGCGGTCACCCTTGCATGCCGCAGCTGGCCGCGCGCCAGCTGCGACGCACCACTGAGCCACGGCGACGCGCGCGCAGGACGTGATGAAGAGCCTGGTGTGGCGGTACGTCACCAGCGAGCAGAGCAAGAACGAGCAGGCGCCCGTGACGGAGGACGACGTGAACGAGCTGAAGCAGCAGATCACCTCGTTCCGATTCGACCTGCTCGACGTGCTCAAGGACAACGGCATGAAGATCAACAAGGTGCAGCGGAAGGGAGCCGAAGGTATACATAACACACACGAGCACGCATACAACGCACTGGCCCGGTGGTGTACTTACCGAATGGGGGGAAGCTGCGATCATAAGTAAACAATAGCAATGTCATACTTCGGTCCTGCAAGGGTGTACGAGGTGCTCTTCCGAGAGAGGAGCGGTGCAGGCCTTGTGGCATGGCGGATAGAAAGGTAGCTCCAATACAAATGGGAACAGCCAGTTTGCACAGAGGAAGGCATCCTGTCGTCGTTTATTTTTATTTTTTTGGTTGCGCGGAAATAGAAATGTCGTATGAGTATAAATGTACACAAGAAGACTATTCAAAGGAAAACAAATTGTCGCGGAGTATTCGTTAGTCGAGTGTTCATCGCGTGTTTCCATTCCCTTTTCAGCTACCTGTACAGTTGAGCTTAGTGTTACACATACGACAATACTTGAGCCCGGGCCTTTAGGGCCGACAGCTGTCAAAGCCATGCGTAGTTCTCATCTGTGCTCGAGGAACGTGCCAAACGGCTATACGAGAAAGTTTTAAATACGCTGTCGCCCTACCTAGATATCACAGGCCAAGTTTTCAGCTCACAAGCGTGGGCCGATGCGCCGGAGGGCGCGGGTTCAAACCCGGCCGCGGTGGCCGCATTTGGATCGCGGGATTGGTTTTACTAGGGTCCCTAGAAATACTTACAAGTATTTCTAGGGATCCGAGTTTTACTGTTCAAGCTGTAACAATGGCGGTGTCGACGTCACAGTTTAAAAAAAAAATTAGTCGTTTTTTGAGGAAAGAAAATGGCTCTGTAACTGTCGCACTCCTCGGTGGACGCCGTGAGGGAAGGGAGGAAGATGGGTGTGTGAAATAACAGAGAGAGAGGTGACGTATTGGAAGGCTGCAGAATAATTTCGGAATTCAATGTGTGATTTCGACCACATGGGGTTCTTAAAGTGCACCGCATTGCACAAAAATGAAAATTGATTTTGAGGAAATTGAAGAACTATTAACTATCATGGACATCTCAACCATGCCGTGAGGGAACGGAGGAAGGTTTACCCGCCGCGGTGGCTCAGTAGTTTGGGCGCTCTAGGCCGCTCGGCTACTGAGCCTAAATACCTACAGTCACGGGATAAGTCTATCGGATGACTCCAGGAGTAATCGGATTCGCAACCTGCCGCGGCGGCCACGCTTCGATGGAGGCGAAACGCACAAGGTGCCCGTTGAAGATTAACGAATGAAACGGGAAGAGATACAAAGAAAAAAATGAAATCGTTTACACTAGCTTTGGCTGACTTTTGCAGTTTACCCAACTGTAAACCTTGTCATTTTTCTTAACTGCTCGCAGCGACCACTCACAGCGTAAATGATACGAAGGGTCCAGTTGAATCGCATGGTTTTGAGCTACTTGGTTCATTCCTTTTCGGAAGAAACGATTGGACATGAACGACGTAGAAAGCAGGGCGGAACACACTACTGTCCGAAGACACAACAGGACGCACGCTGTGTTGTGTTTTCTTTTTTTTTTTTTGTCCCGTCTCTTGAGCTGTAGTTATGGCAGTCCCGAACAAATTCCCCAACAAGCCGTTGTGCTCATTACCCCGTCCGTGTCCAGTCGTTCAACTTGGCCCTCCCAAACTGATCTGAAAGGCCACGCCTTATGGCCAGCCTTGTTAGTGTCCGCACTTGATATAAGCGAGTCTGTTCGTAAATGAGAGTCAGAAAGAGCTGCGAGAGACCGGCAGCTTGACGTTGATGCGAGTGTATTTAGCTTACGGTAAGAAGACGACCGATCTCGCCCCAGTGACGGTCTCCACGTGGCGCACCCTTTCCCCCACAGCCCAGCCAAACAAGAAGGTTCGCGTGCGCGAGCGACGGCTCCTCAAGGACTTCAGCATCACGCTGATGGACGCGACCGAGGCCGACCTGTTGTCGCGCCACTCGAGCAGCCCCGACGTGAGCCGCCACGAGGAAGAAGAGCCCGAGTCCCGGCCCAGCTACAGCCGGGTGCTCCAGCGCTGGAGGGACCTGGTCAAGGCACTGCAGGTGTCGCCCATCGGCACCAGCAGGAACCTGCCCACGCCCACGCGGACGTCGGTGCTCAGGTACGCGACGCACGACTCACCATAGCGAGCCGGACGCGTTACCTTTCGACCATACTTCTATTTTTTTGCGCACTTTTTTCTCCGCTCATCCCCACCGCACAATGAGGCAGCTACTATGCCCGCGGCCTTTTCCTTCCTTTCTTAAGTCATCCACCTTCGCTGACAGCCGCTCAAACACACGCCCACCGCTATGACGAGGCATTGAAAAGGGAGAGGCTGGGAAACCTTAACCTCAGAGACGTTAAGCGGGAAAAGAATTGACAGTGGCTTAGCTCTGCTATGGCAGGATATACGTATATCGTGAGGTGAGGGCGAGGTGTGCACATCTCGACGGACACCTGAACCAGAGGGAAGGCAACACACTGGAAGAGCCGATAAAGGCGCATAAGGAAGCACTAATATTGAGGCTCTCAGCCTCTACTGCAGGCCGTATGGTACTATACAGGCTAGGGATAAAGCCGGTGTACGACTCTAGCTGCAGGGAGATGCTGCCGATCACAATCAGACAGCACATTAAAATCCTACCCCTCCCCAAAAACATGACAGTGGAAAGGCATGCAGCTAGGACAGCGAACCGTGCTCAAAGAATCGAAGACCAATACAGTAGCGACCCAGCTGCAGTCTATGTGGACGCGGCCCGAGCAAAGGAAGACAAATACTTCGCCACCATGGTGCGAGCGACAGAAGACCACCCAGGTTCTTTGCTGTAGCGACAGTAACTTCAGCAACAGAGGCCGAAGAAGTAGTCATTGCCTTAGCTCTCAGAGACGAGTGCGTAAGCACAATAATTAGCGACTCTAAGATTGCAATCTAAAATTAAAACGAACGCCTGATTTGCTCTGCAGCAGCAAGACTAATCAAACACAGCAAAAGAATAAGCCGCGTAGAAATTATTTGGGTCCCTGCACGCGAGGGAAATGCGGGAAATGAGAAGGCGAACCGATATGCCCAAGCTCTAGCAAACCGGGAGGGATCGGAGAGTGTCTCGGAGTCTCACATTAACGAAACTTTCACTTACCGAAAAATGACCAATCAGCTCCTTGAGGCGCGGAAACTTTACCCTGCACCTCACCCGGACCTTACCAAACAGCAGGCCAGAGACCTACGTAGGGCCCACACTGGGACAATCATGACCTCCATTCTTCTGTCTAAAATTACCACACAACCCATCTATCCCAACTGCTTACATCGCGATAACATAGCAACAGAAGAGCACATCATATGGGACTGTAAGGAAAATCCACCTCCTAAAGACCTTCTACCGGCGCCCTCCCGGGAGGCCTGGCTTAGGTTTCTGAGGGAGCCTGACAAGAACACGCAAGCCAAGCTTGCGGACTGGGTGGGAAAGGTCGCCCTCCGTTAGGGGGCCATTCATCCCACCCCACTGATCTTTTAAATCAATAGAGTTTCTCCAATCCAATCCATAACTGCCCTCTTGGAACACCTCAACCGTGCATTAAGCTAAGTGGCGGTGGTGGCAGGTTCGTTGCTTAACGAGACAGTTCTTGTGCGTCGTACAAGCCCTCGTCACGGCTCCACCTTCTTCGCCCCACTCAGATGCCGCCAAACTCAACGTTTCACGCATGTCGCTACTTACTGGGCCCAAGTCATTTAAGTGCCGTAGTCTTTCACGCACGTCGCACACATATCCAAACGGATTGTTCACAAAGTCGGCCTGAGAGGCCCGAGTCGCACTGGCACTTTCACTGAGTTTCACCGTAAGTCCGTCGATCGGCGAGTCTTGACATCATCTTGAGGCTGCTGCTGAGAGGCCCCGGCACGCCGCTCAGCCTCCTGACGACGCCGCATTGCTAGGCGTTCCTCTCATTGCACTGGTGTCTCCGCTGCGCGCTTGGCTTTAGCCTGTTTGTTCTTTCTCTGGTTAACCGCTAACTTCCAGGCAGCCACTTCGGGATCCAGCGAGTTCAACTTTTCCGTTCAGTAGCGGCTTTGCTTTCCTTCTCTATGGCTGTAGCCTGGCTGTCGTTCCTCATCACCTTGTTCTCCTCGTCGGCTCCGGCGCACCAGCTGCGTAGCTGTGACGTCACTCGCTCCTCGCGCATGCGCAGCTTGGCTCATCTACGCTCACTCGAAACTGCTCATCCACGGCCAGTGTAGCTCACGCTACAAAACTCGGTTGAACGCAATCGTCGCAAAATGGGATAGATGACTGTTGACCTGACTGATGAAAATTCTCCACTGAGACGCCAGGTCTGTCACAGATCAGTAGGCTCTAGTCCTTACCCTCATGCCGCTGATGTGCGGTACGAATGTCTGCTCATCTAGTGGGACACCATGTTACAAGGTCGCACTCTCGGGCCTATAGTCGGATACAACTCAAGAACGCAGCGGCAAACACCCTCAAAGGGGACCCTCCAGCCAATGGGGCCGATCGTTTGTCATGACTTCACGGTTCACGAAGGCATCTACCGCCACCTCCAACGTCACACTAGTGAGTTAACCGTGACGTCATGACAAACGATCGGCCCCATTTTGGGGAATATTTGCCACTGTGTTGTTGTGTTGTGTCCGATAATATAGTGCGACCAAAGTGGATTAAAAAGGCGAAGTGCTTGTACGGTATAGAGCGCATGTTAGTGAGCACACCCCTATATTTAGTTCAGTCTGGAGGCGTAGGCATTGCAAGGGGAACGTTTGGATCTGCTAGGATGGCCTTGTATGTAATCAAAGCAATGGATAGAGGAAGCAGGACCGAAAACATGTCAGGCGCACGCAAAAGTTAAAGACGAATTCGCAACGGAGGAGCGTGGTCGAGGACAGCTGCGCGCCAGTCAGCACGAGGAAATGGAAAAAGAGTCACAGTGGATTCCAGTGCCGCTGACTGGTAAAGCCGGTGATTGAGGATGCTCTGTCTCTGCGGAGGCCGTTATGCAACCTGCTCAGTGCAATGAAGCGCTCGTCCTTGAGTGGCGTATCGTGGACATATCGCCCTGCAAGCTCTTAGCAGTAACTCGCACTGCACTGAGCCATAGGTACAGCCGCGACGTCAATGGCCTCAGATAGGATGCGAAAGCTGGCGCTCAAGTGTTGAGGGGTACGGAATAAAAAAAAAAAAAATAGTGATACTTGTCCTCCCTATTCATTTCGGAAAAACAGAAAGAAAAGGAAGTGGATAACCTCGTAGCTCGGTGGTGCTGCTCATATACGTTCGAATACAGCTTTGCCACAAATACACGGGCCACGGCGTTAGCAGCTAAGTTTCGTACCCACGGCCATAATTTGAAAACGATACGACCACTAGAGAGTCTGATCTCGCATTATTGCTTCCGCACAATTTGGTAATACGGAGGATCCATAAAATACCATTTCTTCACCATCAGAATTGCACAGCCGCAATTTGCTCAATATTGTTCAGCTAGCGTCGACCTCAAGTTCCATTTTTCTTTTTTTTTTTTGGAACCAATAAAGTTTTTCTTCCTTCTATGTAACGCAACTAAAATGGAAAGGAGAAAGGAAAAGCAACACTAGCGGACATGAAAGTTTAGGATGACACAATTTTAAATCTCACCTCATAAGGAAACAAAGGCCACAGTTGTTCAACTTTTATGTGGGATACGACCAGGGCGTTGGCGGCCGGCTCTTGAGCTACCTCAGAGGCCGCTCAGTTTAAATGTCTACGCCTGATGGCATGCCAGGTCTGCCGTGGAGTTCCACAGGGAGCAGACCTCAGCCCAACCTTGTTCAACATTGCGTTGATTGGTCTGGTGAGCGAACTACCAGCTAACGTCCACATCAGTGCATATGATGATCACATCTGCATCTGGGCTTCTGGTTCGACACGCCCACAAATACAAGCGAGATTGCAGCGAGCTGTGTCATCTATATAGAGGTACCTACGGAGTCAAGATTTGCTTTCGGCAGCAGTGAAGTGTGTTGTGGTCGCATTCACACGCAAATCAGTCTGCCGCTGATCGATGACACTTCACAGAGCTGAGGTACCTTATGTCCCTCAACACAGATTCTAGGGCATTATCACTGGCCGTGGTCTGTCATGGTTGAGGCACATCAATACGCTAAAGACTTACTAATTTTACTGTGTTATTCGCCTCGTAGCAGGCATCAAGTGGGGATCAACGGAGCGCTCCTTACAGAGAGTTTACCAGACTCTGTTCGTATAGGCTATATCCGATACAGCCTACCAGTACTGTCGAATATGAGCGTTTCCTGTTTGCGGACATCAGAGAGCGTTCAGCGCAGCTGCTTAAGATATGCCTTGGATTGCCACGCTGATCCTCTAACAAGGCACGATTTAGGAAGCGCGTGCCTGCCCAATATCGATATACTTGTCGTATGAACCACTTCATGTGTATCTGCGCCTAGTTACCCGACCCCGTTGTCCCCCACTGACGATTATTCTGTATGAGCATCCGACCAGCAGTTTTTCAAGCGCGTTCCGCTGCCATCAGTTTAAAAAACCATCAGGCTGTGCCCTTCTACATCATCCCGTCAAGCCACCGTGAATGGCAGCGCAGCCTGCGATATGACTGCATGTTCCCGGCATACTAAAGAAATCCATGGTACCATTTAGCGGACTGAAGCAACTTGCTCTGGCTTACATCCGGTCAGAATATCAGAATTACATTCACATATACACTAACGGATCTGTGTCACCAATGTCATCAATAGCAGTTTCGGTAATCCCCGCTCAGCAGATGACTCGCAGTTTCGTTTTAGGACATAATTCAACATCAACCGCTGCCGAACTTGGGGCCCTCGGGGAGCAATTCGGCTCATCTGTGGGGAACAACCTCAAGAGTGGTGCATATTCACAGACTCAAAATCTGAGTTACAAAATTTTAGGCCGTTACCTACGACACACCGCGTATACCAGTCTCTGGCACTATAAACCCCTGTGCTCCTTTCATCTGTTCAAGAAAAAGACCACCGCATAGTGATTCAATGAATCCCTAACACTGCGGGCTCGATGGAAATGAGTGGGCTGATGCTGAAGTAAAGAGCGCCCTCAGTGTTAGTACAGCAGGCCGCCCTCCGAGGACTTGTTGCTAGGCGCTTGGCCGCAGAGTTGGCAAGCAGTACAAGCAGTGCAGGCATTTTCACACTTTTTGAGCGACACGGGCCTCGTATCGCGATTGTGATGTCAACCAACGTGCGTGTACATATTCTTGTCTCTCTTCTGACCCCATCGTTACCCATCACGACACTCTTTATTCTCCTCCTCCATTACCCCAGTGTAGAGTAGCAGGCTAGATATTCCTCTTACCGGCTGACCTCTCTGTCCTTCCATTCAATAGACTTATTAATTCATTCCTTCGTGTTCGTGCAGGGAAAAACTGGAGCACCAGATCAGCACAGAGATAGAAGACGACAACCTACCGGCGCACATGCCAACCGTGCAAGAAGCAGAGAACGAGCAACACACCGGGCCCTCAGACACGGACGCAGCCAAGTCCGCAGCCAAGCCCGCAGAAACACAGAAAGAGGAACCTCGCGAAACTTCGCCGAAACCCGGAGGCAACGTGAGCGAGACTCCGCTCCTGGACAGCGTGGCCGAACACAGGATGTCAGAGGTGGCCATCGACATGGAGACCGCGTCGCCACCGTCACAATGCGACGCACAAGACGACAGTGATGCCTCGCGGCCGCAGGAGCCAGCAGTCACGAAACGCCAACGTTGGGGCCAAGGTCCCAAGAAGGGGTGGTTGTAGAATACTCCTTTTTTTATGAGAATTGCGTATTGAAAGTTAATTACCAGGGCACGTTCAGCTTATGGTCTTGTTACGAACTAGATAGATTGTAATGAGTTCTTGAGGAGCTTCGTTTGCTGCAGATGAGACATCACAGCGGCCGGAGCGTCTGCTCGCTTTTTGCCAATACTCGGCCGGTGCATAGTGAGAGGGACTAGCGATGGCTCTAACGTTTGAACAAGGAGCGTTGCATCAACGATCGTGATCCGGAAACTGTAATACACATTGCGACTAAACATGTTGCCCTCAAAACTGAAGAACGTCCGGTCATGGAAGCACTTTTATTATTTAATACCTTACGTAAATGAGTACACTTATATTGCGAACTTTGAAGCTTTTTTTTTTTCTAAGTAGTATTGTATAAGCCGTATAGTAATGATCGAAACTGGGGTATATCGGTTAGAAGCGATACATGCCTGTGAAATTAGTGATGCGGAATTCTCAGTAAGCGATTTTGGACGATTTTTGTAAATAAAAAAATCCGGCATCAAAATTCTACCCCCCCCCCCCCCCCAAAGTGGAAATTTAAATGACTAAAGTGGTTAAAAAAAGTTTTGCACGCCTTGCTGCATTTAGACGAGATAGTCGAGGCTAAAGATTCTTGAGCAAACCCGGAAGGGTAAAGTGTGTCGAAATTTCGACAAGAGAGACAGGTCTGTCCGTGTAGACCACTCGGTTCACCGAAATTCCGGTGTGCGTGCCAGCATTTTTATCGCTGGGATAGCGGGCATCTTCACAATATTTCGGGCACCCACTAGAATTCACATGCATGTAGATCTAAACGCACACAACGTTTAGCGTCAGACGCAGCGAGAGCCTTTGACGGATATTCCCGTGCGCGCAATACGTTTAACGGTGGCGCGCCGCAGAGTTGAGTTGCGGAGATGACTGAAGCAGCAACTAAAAACGAACGAAGAACTGAAGAATGCAAGCATTCTATAGTAGCCTTCGTTGGAGTATGCGCAAATGCCAAAGCACAGCACAAAACTGGTACGGTCCTACAAGCAGTCCGCGGCTGAAAGCCTCCCTTGTGAATACGCGATCATTCACGTATCGTGGCTAATTTAATAAAAGTTCTTTTTGCTGGTAAAATGTGCGTTGACATTCACTGCACGCAAAGAATATACACTTTGGCTTCCATGCTAGCTGTATATGAGGAAACCAAGAAGCCTGATAACTCCTGAGCATATGTCCCTGCGCATACGACGAGTTGCTGCAGGCACCGTACCATAACCCCATTCGCGACCTTCTTTATTGCACTTTCGACGTAGGAGAGTGCTCAGAAATGTGTTTTTTCGCAGGTTCTAGTCGCGTAAGCGATCCACGCAGCCAACCAGGGTTACCGACAGCAGCGCAGCCACTTACCGCGGTTCGCTTTTTCCGCGGTCTTGACAGCCTGGCAAAGACGGTATACATTGAGCAGTGCTTACGGAGCAGGACGCGCAGACGGAATCGAGAACATTGTGCACCAGTCGGTGTTTCACTGCTCGGATGGGGCTCGGATCGAGGATATCATGTTGGATTTGCCACGTAATGTCCTCGGTGGAGAGGCCGGTCCTGAAGCCGATCATAATGGAGGGGGAAAAAGGTCCTGGGTCTACGTGAGTGTGGAGACTATTGATCAATATGACTTGTTCCCTGACGCCTTTATGCAGGCGAACGGGCTAACATGCTCCCCCACGATGTCCTAATTGCTAGTCATCAGGGACAGACGAGTTCGCCTGCCCGTCCACGACCCGAAAGAGCCTATTGTGTACCAAGTGCTAAAAACGGGCAAATTACTTCGAACAAAGCGGCTTAAAGGAGGAGCATAACCGCGCAGACTTATCATCCCGCCCCCTCCTTTTTTATCCTTGTATTCTTGAGCCCACGCAGGTAGCTCCGACATGAAAGGAAATGTCCCAATTTAGTTAATTGTTCGTTTAGCACCAAATGGTTAGATGACAGTTGCCTGTTGCCTCTTCACATAACGTGGCTTTATACAAGAAACAATCCAGCAGTTCGTCAGGCGGGGAGCAAGAGCTCGAAAACAGATTCTCGAATCGTTGGGGCTCCCCGCTCGTTCTGCCCTTTTCCCTTGCCCCTTTAGACGGAGAAGCCCTCCCCTTGCTTGACATTTGGTCTCTTTCCCGGTGTTTCACGAGTCCAGTCGCCTGGGGACCGTGAATACGTTTCTGGGTATGCGACTCGCGAAGCAGACTGACAAATAACATGCAAAAAACACACAGGTTAGGCATGTAAAGACACATTATCCGCATTCAATGAATGGTTACTTCAGGAAAAAAACACTTTTTGGAGCTCCACTTCTCGCATGCAAAGCTGGAGTCAGGCCTAGGTTTGACCTCTAAATGGAGGCTCGCCGGAGGTGTGGCTGTGACGTCATATCACGTGACTTGTCGCAGCTGTTTATTTTATGGGGGTTTAACGTTCCACGGCCGGTCTCGACGCGCTCGCTCGCTGCGAGAGCGCGCGCGTCGAGACCGGCCGTGAACGTTCTAAAGCGACTCAGGCTATGAGGGACGCCGTAGTGAAGGGCTCCGCAAATTTCGACCACATGGGGTTCTTCAACGTGCACTGACATCGCACAGCACACGGGCCTCTAGCATTTCGCCTCCATAGCAATGCGACCGCCGCGGCCGGGATCGAACCCGCGTCTTTCGGGTCAGCAGCCGAGCACCATGAACACTAAGCCACCGCGGCGCGGCATGCCTGGGAAACTGTATATTGTCACGGAAAAAAAGGGCGACAAGTCGCTAACCAGCAGAATACGGCAGCCAGCCAGCGCGAGACACTTCAACGTCTTCTCTTTCAAGCGCCACCTGAGAACACCAGGTGGCATTATTCCCCTCCCCCCAAAAAATATAAAAGCGGGGCTCGAGCAGGAGCAATGGAAGGGAAAAAAACATCAACACAAGCACAGAAAAATGTACAAGGGAGGTGGGCGAAGGTGTCCCACGCGACAACTAGCGGAACACTGAGCGTACTGTCCATTACCGCGTGAAGTACGGTTTCATGCGGACTACGTGCACAACCTCAGAGCGGGATGGGCGACGTTGAGGCTGCACAGTCCGGTCAGGAAGAACTTCGTAGGTCACTTCTGTGACGCGGCGCAAAACTCTGTAAGGTCCAAAGTAACGGCACATATCAGTTTTTCAGACAAGCCTGGGCGGCGTACCGGGGTCCACACCCAAACTTGGTCACCGGGATGGTATTCGACGTGCCGATGACGGAGGTTGTAGCGGCGCGCATCCATGCTATGCTGCCGCTGAATGTGAATACGGGCAAGTTGACGGGCAAGTTGATATGAGATCAGGAAAAGCGCACTATAGCCATATCAATCGTCACGGAACCGCACAAATTTTTAAGCCAGCTTTGTTAACACAGAAAATATTGGCGATTAAAAATGATCCTTCCCCTCACCCCTCTCAACTCATACACGCCGAGGTGCCAGAAATAAAGAAATCAGGTCGGGCACTGCACCCCTCAGCGCCCCATCCCGCCCACGCCACGGGCACGTCCGATGACAAGGCGCCCAAACTGCCCACTGACGTCACCGGGTGGGGGATGCACGGGGACGTGTCGCCCTAATCGGTTGCGAGCTACTGAGAGCAGCGATTTAAAAAAAGAAAACTATTTGTAAATTATAGGGTCCACGCAGAGCTTTGGAATTGACTCGAATACTCACAAAGACCATCTCTACAGGTCTGTTGCACTAGAATATGATCATAAAAATTATATACGGGTCCTTTTCAAGGACGCCGCTTCACGACTGTCCTACAGCAATAATTTAATAATTTTTAGAGCGCAATAATTTTTTTAGTGCTCCGCCTTCAATGGAGGCGAAACGCAAAAGCGCCCGTTTGCTGTGCGATTAAGTGCACTATAAAGGTCCTCAGGCCGTCGAAATTATTCCGGAGACCTCCACTACGGCCCCTCTTTCTTTCACTCCCTCCTTTAACATTCCCTTACGGCGCAAATAAAGCAGTTGCGAGAGCGCTGCGTCTTTCCTCTTCTGTCTATGTCCTCGTCCCTTTCATCAATCATGTTTTTGCACATGAAACGCGTTAAGGGCCGGAGAGCCACTTAAGTCGTAACTTAAGTATAAGTTTCGTTCTTGAATACGGCGGTAACTCTCTACACTTGGCAGAGGCACCAAGGCATAGAACGCAAAATGTCTATGTGTTATGCAGTCTTTGCACAACGTAGTAGTAGCAGAGCGTTTTGCATCTAGATATTGCCAAGAATCTAGACTCAAGGTCATCCGACTACCACCGCGTTGTGGTAGGCTGTATTACTATCGGAAGCGGAAAAAACTTTGGAGAATGTTAAGTTTTTCCTTAAGAGTGAAACGCGACAGCGCCCACTCTTAATACCGTCCACATGACGGCATCACTTCGCACTGCTCCTAGAGGCCCCGGCCGTGCGCAGTGGAAACTTTCGATCCACTTCCGCAACGAAGAACGACGACGTCCCACTCACAGCGCTCCTGGTGGCCTCCGCGAGAAGTGGGAAGCTTCCGTTCGCTCAAGCTCCGCCGCTGATGCTCCTGGGATTTTTCAGGCACTAACGACGCGACGGAGCCGCGGCAGACGCCGGCTTTCCGCCTCACGGGCTCCTTAAAGCTCTCGCGTTAAAAATGGTCTCCTGAAACATGCGAAAGTGCATCGACAGCCACCGCAAGTGTGGGCGCAGGCTGTTTCAGTTTAACTGCTTCACAGACGAGGGCGTCTTTGGATTGCAAGCATCAGTCAAAATGGTTTCATCCTATCGGCCGCATCGCACGCGTGCTCTGAACACTCTGTCGGTTTAGAACAGATGGTCAGAAACTAATTGGTGGAAGGTACTATATTGGCAGCAAGTTTACGGGGCGCGGGTGAGCGGAAAAATGTTATCTTGGCGCAGTCACATAAGCTGATCACCTGGAATTTACTAAGGTACGAGAGGATGCATGCTTCACCGCTATTAAATAAGCAAGACGATACTTGGTCGCAAGACAGTGCTACATTTTTTTTTTCCTTTACAGATAACCGCACCTCGTTCATTTTTACGGCCGATAGTACGTGTGCATGAGGCTGTGAAAAAGTCATTCGTTCGCGGGAATTTATCCACATTAAATGCACTAAAAAATAACTGCACATAAAGGCAGCTTTCACACAGATCAAAATTTGCACAAGGTGTACATAGACAGAGAATTTACTGCATGCCGACAAAAGAAAAGGAGGAGGGCTAAACTGCCCAAAAAGCTTTTTCAATTAGTGCACAATTTTATAATGCAGAAAAAAAATAAATTCGGAAACTACGAAATGCCGATTTGTGCCACCTGCGTCCTGTTTGGCATGCACATAGAGTTACAGATCACACATACCACCATGGTGGTTGTCCCCATCCTAGACACTAGATGGCTCCACCTTTCCAAGATGGCGGCATCCATGATAAAATGGTGTGTACAGTAGGATAAAACTTCTCTTTTGCTACCGTGGAAAAATGGATGATTTGGAGTGCACTGAAAGGAAAATTTTTGTCACAAGAAGTAACAAACCCGGCGAATATTGCAATGCACGATATTGTCTTATTAGTTACACTTCTGAAACAAAAAGCAGAGTTGTGTGTGCAAAGGTACTTGAACAATTATTTGTCAAATATGCCAAAACATGAAAAAAAGTGTACAGAAAAAACAAAAATTAGCAGCTGCACTAACCCAGAAAATGATTAGAGGAAAACTGGGATATACAAACTGTTGCACATGTTTATAGCTGTCATGTCTCCCAGTTTCAGCTCTAAGGAAAAATTATTGCACTTTCTAAGGCCAGTCAAGTCAGAGGTCATGACTGTGGTGCCACTGTAAAAAGCAATCAGGTGAAGATGTGAAGCAGAGGTAGACTTCACAGGTGCTGCACATAATGTTTCTTTGTTCTTGTTTTGTTCTCTGATAGCAGAGCTTGCAGTTCCTTTTTTACATTTTTTTTGGTTGGTGACAAACGGATTCTATGGGAGGATTGGGGGCATGGACTTCTTTTGCCTCATCATACCCGAAGATTTGCTGAATGAACTGCTCCCTGAAAGCCAGCTGATCAAATTTGGCATTTTGGGCAAGCTCTGGAACATGAGGATGGAAGTTTCATTGATGTGGTTCAAAACTGAATCCTCCAGTACCACTACGTGCAAAAAAACAAAACAAAAAAAAACGAGCAAATCGAAAAACCGGTTTCGGGAAATGATTTTTGATGGCAGAAGGTCAGAATAAATTCCTATATTCCGATAGAGATATAGTCGTGGCCGGAAAAAAACTACCATGTGTATAATGATTCCAATAAACTTCAGCATCTCCAACGGATTCACCTCTTCCCATGAGCCATCATGCCAAGCGTATGTTTGACTGTCCAAAATCTTCATCCATGCATACTTATTAGTGTTTTCACACATCACGTCCACCGTGAAGAACACCAAGAAACAGTTGAGGGGTAGAGCGAATCTCCAAGCGCTGCTCTGCAGCGATGCGCCGATATGGGCAACTGGCTGTCAGCTTGGTTGAAAAACGCGACGCGACCTTGAGCGTTTGGCAAACTGTCTTGGCCATACGTAGTGAAGACCCTGAAGCACAAAAGTGAACCACTTTTATCAATTACACACCATATGCTCCGCAGAAAACAAAACTTACATGCAAGTACGTGCCGACGTTCCAGGCCCCTGAGACGAAGTCTCGCTGTCAGAACCGAAATCTGACATTTGTATGTCGTTGTCTGACTCATTGCTGCTTTCATCACAAAAAAACAAAACCGAAACCAGCCGAAGTGCTCAGAGTTGGCTTTCGCTTTCGAGGAGCAAGCGGCGATTGGCTGACGCTGCTGCGGCCATTCAATGTTTAATTTTTCACGGTGCCCCCTCATGTCAAAACACAGAAACCAAAACTGCAATCAAAAGAATAGTTGTTGAGCACATAGACTAGATGGCGCAGCACAACCACAAAACTCCGGATTGAGTTTCTCACGCAAGAGTTTTGAATGGACGGATACATCCGATGGCTTATGGCGTGGTAGCGAAAAAGTAACAGCATGACGTCCGTCGCATTAAAAAAAGAAGGAACTTCACATATTAAACACTGCTTTACCTTCATGATTACAAAACTTTTTTTTTCATCTTAGAGCGCATAAGCGATATGGGCGTGACTCATGTGGTTGTACAGATGGTATAAGAAGCCGTGTTTCTCTGAAATAAACTGAGCTGTAAGTCTGCGCTTGTCTCCTGTCCTGTACCGTCTTCAGCGCTGTTCCATCACAAATGAATAACCGACATGTCCAAGCTGCTGTCCTGGCAAATCTCCAATCACAACAGTGAACGAAATTAGTTTTTTAATGTTTGACTATATCAAACAAGCTGGAGGAATAAAAATTTTATGGATTATAATTTTTTTTCTTGTGATTAGGTTCTTGTTTAGGTAAAGAGAAAAATTTCAACAAAGACACACATTTGCCGCGGAGGAACAATGTGTGGCAGTCCTGAATGTGGGTGGAGCTTCACGGCAGAACTAAGTTGTACCCTACAGTAGCAATGGCTACAATATTTCCCAGCTCGTTCATTTCTTCTTCTTCTTCTGCGTCCCATGAAAAACATGACAGTGCAGTGTAACTGTCAACGTTGGTTATCAAATGAATGGCAAAGCAGGGAAGGCTACTCATCAAAGGGATGCTACTAGTTTGTTCCTGAGATGAGGCCCATAGGCAGCCACAGACGTTAATAATAAACCCCAAAATTTCGAAATCCCAGTTCATTCGAAGATTTTTTGAGGTACAAAATTTGCAACGCTTACTTCCCTAGAAATATACTTTCGGCGGTGCCAATATTTACCAGGGAAGCTATACCAGAGAATTCAGGCAGTGGCATGGCAGTGTGCAGAAAATGGCGCAGTACATAGGATAAGACTAACTCCAGACCTAAAATCAGGTACAGCACTTAGGCAGCACATTCTTCATTTATCTCCCCGGTTCTCCAAGTGACGTCACGAAGAGGACAGCGAGCTAAATTCAGGATGATCTGTGCCAGTGAGCAATGACAAAGTTCATTGCGTTGCATCAAAGGATGTGCACAAAAGTGCAATGCAGGTGTTTACTAACTGAAATTCCAATGAGCGGCAATAACAATTTTTCGCTTGTTCTTGCCGTTTTACTTCCCTTTCGTACAAATCAATGGGCTGCTAAATATGAACATTTCTGCCGTTCTGATAGACAAACTTCTTTCCCTGGGGACGTTTCTGCGGCCATTGGCAATGGCTGCACTTCAAAAGGTCACGCCGGGTGCATCCTATGTCTCTAGGATTGTCATAGTCTGATACAACTGAAGAACGAAATGGCGTCAAAGGAAGATTTCCAGCCAGTAGCACCAAGTGATTGTCAGGACTTCAAAATTAACCACTTTGCACCTGCTAGGGTGACATCCCTGGGAGTTGACAGGAGAAAAGGGTGAACCACAGATTAATTGGATTAACCACGAAGTCATGACAACTGGAGGACACCATTGGCACAGGAGTGGAAGCACTGCAGATGGCACGATTTAGGTTAGTGCCCAATGAAACTAATGAAATTCACTAAACAGTAGCAGCACAAGCACTATTTTAGTTAAACATTTCATTTTTAATTTAACATAAAAGCTTGTCACAGTATGTTTACAGTAATAGGAATTTGTTCTTGAATACACAGTTGTTAATAGTGGCATTTGTTTCATAAAAAAAAAAGGGAGGGGGAAAATGGGAACGATATTAAGTCCTCAGAGGTTTTGAAGCTCTCAACAGAATGCTACAACGTCCTCAACACAGGTTTTAACACAGCGACTAATGTTTCACAAACGCCCACTATTTTCCGAGCAACTGAGACTGTTTCTAGCAATCAGTGAATAAATAGAAACACGGGAAATCTCACACAATTGACACAAAACTACCTACATTAAGATACACGGTCAAAACAGGTACTGGCTTGGAGTGAGCCAAACCAAGGGGGCATAACCCAAGCAAGCTTGAGCTCGCGATTCCAAAATACTGTACATGACTAACAGTTTTGGTTAAACTAGCCTAGACACATACATATTTCATCAATCATTTTCTTCAATCATTTTCTAGAGAGCCATAGTGGGCTTACTTTACACAGGCAATATATATACACACATATACACAAATGATTATTGATAACATTGATACTATGCAGATCACTTTCAAGGTTTTTGGTGGTGCAGACAAGTAATAAGGAACACATAGCATAATGGTGGTGCCGCCATACTTCAGTGTCTGTGCTGACAACAGAGCACGTCACGTGACATCATTACTTTTGCAATCAGCAATCTTTGACGTTCTTCAGCCATACTTTTGACCACAGCAAATATCCTCTTGCTGCAAGTTAAATAATTGTTCATATTTTCAATTATTCGTTATTGTGTACGGCTAACGCAGGATTGTGTACGGCTTAAAAGTTTGTGCTCCCGCAGCATGTGGCAGTCTGTGTTTTCACTGGTGGAAGCACCAGTCAAATGCTACCCACAGAACACACATTGCTTCCTATGACAGCTGGCCGAAGGTAACGATGCAGCAGGAGCCTATCACAGTCGCATGCTAATAAATCGTTATGGCGCTGGTAGGTTAGCAGCCACCATGCAAAGCCATAAGGTGGGTTACATAATTCACCCGGGCATGACTGCCTCAGCGCTGCCGGACAGCTTTGAGCATCCGCTCCAGCATAAGTGAGAGGAAAAGGTCGAGAGGATCCATGCACCCTCGCTGGAGCCACTTGGGGATGGTCACACGGGCGTGAGAAAAGCCCAGCTTGTGTAGAATATAGTCCACGCCGTATGGCTCAATGCCTTTTCCTGCCCATGACAAGAGGCGTACGGTGGGCTCAAGGTGCCACGTGTAGCACTGGTAATCACGAAAGTCTCGATGCAACGACTCCAGTGAATCTGCAATGCTTCGCTTCCGCCTCTCACTTTCAGGTGACTGGCTTTTGGTTGCAGCTGCTCCACCTAGGTGAAAAGAACAAAAAAAAAAAACAGTAAAGTATCACACTAATTGAATGTGTAATATGTTTCTGATTTGACTACAAGAAGCCATTCAGTAATGCCTCAGTATAATGGAACTTTATCATGGAGCATAATACAAAGTGATATCTCCGTGTGACAGAGTGATTTAAAGAAACACTCCCACAGGTTATAAGACAGTCTCCCAAGCCTCCTTCAAATGCTTTGCAGAGCTGACAATTCAATGAGGGAAACTCGGTAGTGCGTTGAGCTGTGATAGCTGCCTAACTATTGTTATGAGGTAGCATGAAGATCACACAGGGCGAACAGAGAGGCCAAAATTAACATCACTAGGATACATAACAAAATTCACACAGAATATGTGCTATTTCTGAATGGAACAAACACTACATATGGAGCAGCATTTGATGCTGTATGATAGTGCACTGCAGAACTTTTATCCAGCAATAGTTCAAATGTACAGTGGGCAATTGCACGGGCCAATAATACGTTTTTTAGAACTCTTTAAGCATGAACACTTAACCAGGGTGCAGAATGTATTCAATAATACAGTGGAATCTCATTAATCAGAACATGTACATTTTCTGGTTTCTTTAAACTGACAGTTGGACTCGCATTATTTTGAAATTTTCTGCATGAGTTAGAACTATTAAGAGTCGTCAGTACTGCACTCCACTGGTTGAACACTGTAGATTAATATGCACGCGTGTAAAAAATATGTGCACAATTCCATGAAATTATGCAGTAGGGTCGAGCACAACAGCATCTTGGCAGGCTATGCTGAACTGCCACCATGGAAGGCAAATCAAGAGATCCATCAAAGAAAAGAGGTCTTGAGACAATGACAAGACGCAAAGGACCAAGCACAGCAAATAGACAGCCCACCGTCTTTCTCCCGGATGTAGGACACGATGAGGTTGTGCAGGAAAAAGAAGGCTTCTGCGTCAACAGCCACAAAGATGTGGTCATCAAACTCGGTCACAAAACTACATTCCACAACAGGTCTTGAATCTGAAGAAGACAGAAGTGCAAACGAAAATGTTTCAAACAATAACGAAGACTTTCATTGCAACTAACTGCTTTATACCCCTGTCAAGCGGGCAAGTTAAGTGCACTTAAGGAGAGTGTACTTCGCTGTAAGTACACTTCGCCGCATCTAAACGACGCAAGTGGAGTGTCACTCCCAGAAGAGTGCACTCCGCTGAGAGTGCGTTCACAGACCACACTTTGCTGGTCGAGTGCGTAGCCTCGACGCCAGCGGTTCCAATGTACAAAATTTATAGTGCATAAAAAGTAGTTACAGCTTTATTTCACGTGCTATAACACTGTTTTCAGAAAAAAGGTTCCTTGGTTATAGCTACAAGCGAAGCAACAAAACAAGTAAACGTGATCAGATGCAACATTGCTGGCCGCCGCCATCTTGTTTGTTTTCAAAATTCTGGATAGTCTTGGCTGGTCTTGGCTTTTCTTCTATTTTCATTTTTTTTCATCGCTAAAAACTGCTGAACCTCGTTTTATTTGCGCTATCACGTTAAGCAATCAAATATTATGAGTCTTTTTTTCTTTTCCATCGTCCTGTTCAGAAATTGCGCTCATTTTCTGTCGCCATTTTTTTTTTTACCATGAGTGCACTTTGCTTTCCCGTTTAGCACCGCGTAGCCCAAAGTGTCACTCGGGATGCCGAAGCGCACTCCCCGTAAGTGCACTTAACTTGCCCACTTGACAGGGGTATTACTCAGCTTAAAAATTTACTATGCAGGAATGCCATTCTAAAAGTCTACAACTGCATCTACGCATTAAATATAAGAGTAACAATCATTCTTTTCAGACAGAATTATAACAATAATGCTATGCACAGCTATGAACAAGTGCACATGCAGGCTTAAACCTGAAATGGAGAAAAGTGATGAGGAAAATGATTCTAGCCACAAGTATAGTGGAGTTACCAAAGTTACCGATCATACCATCATATACCGGTAATGACACAGCCCATGTCGTGTACGGGCAAAAGCACAGTGGACTAACGAGAACTCCTAACCGTCTGGTCCTGGACTGTGCTCCCCTTGGAGCTGTTCTGTCTTGAGGTGCAGCTCCAGGCTGGGGAAGGCAAAAATCATCTCCATGGTGTGGCCAGTCTCAGGAGGACGCTGTGGTGTGGGCCGTCCCTCAAACACGGGGAAGCGGCCGACATCGTCAAGTTCGCTGCTTGCAAATGCATACTGGAACCACTCGCTGACGCTCTTGAACTGTGGTGGGAAGAGCACATTGCGGCTGATGCGGCAGACAGTAGCCATGCTGCCCGTGTTGCCGGAGGACCCAGCCGCATGACCAAGCCGGAAGGTCAGGTGCTGCACAACGTGCGTGTCCACTGCCGCCTGCAGATGCACGAAAAGAAAGCCAGAGGGCCAAAGTGCTGAAATCCGCATCCCCAAAACTACACAAACAAAGATTAAACTAAGGAGAACGCAGACAGTGAAATTACAGCTAGAATTTGAATTAGATAACGTCACATAGAGGTGAAAAATAAAAGACAAATGTTGAACCCCATTTGAATACACTGCAAACTACACATGAATTTTTCAGAGATGGAACAAGGTAACAAAAAAGGTCTATGCTCCAAAAGATGCCTGCATACCTAAAGTATGTGGGTATCTCCCTCATCTCGTACCCATCGCTAGGCAAAAAAAAAAACAAGTTGGCTTCAAATATAAGACACCCGCCCACTCCGTGCAAATATGGCATTTTCCCATATTATGGTGATCAATCACAACAATGACGTACAGCCAAAGCCATTACCTGAGGACAAAGAAGATGCCTTAGAATAATGACATAATAAAAAAAATTGCATGCCATTTTGCTTGCTCAAAGTCCTGGTAGAGACTGGACCTTGGATATTTTTCTGTTCAAAGAATCCCAAGGCATGCTACACTGCTGTAATTTTCTGAAGAAGGTTCTAAGAAAGCTAAATTACAGGCATTTCTTACAACTCACTGCAATCAGTAAAAGTAAGCTACAACTGCAAACCGTTGTCTAGAAAAAACTACTCCTTGACATTCTTGCCACAATGCATACTTCTTAGGCACTAATACAGCACTAGTAAAAATAATGCAAAATGGATTCTCATACAGGTGTCAGACAAGCAAATTGAGAGATCTGTGTTGGAGATCTACAGTACACAGAAAATTACTCTTAAAGGCCTTGCTGGTGTAACTAATTAAACAGGGTTCAAATTATTATGAACTTTAATACAAAAAGAATTTTAATGATGCAAATCCCACAGGGCTGTGAAAAACATTCACATTACCTAAAAATTCACACCATCAAAGAAAGAACAAAACCTGTACGGTGAAGCACAAGGAATACATTCAAGCAAACCTGTCTGCAACTAATGGGATTTAAAGCCAGGTGCCACCGCTAAGTGACAGCAGTTCGTACTGTGCAACTGGCAATCATGGCATTGGCGACGTGCAGGTGGTGTGCCCATCCTTGCAGTGCATGCGATCGAGGTGTTAGTGATGCGAGGGTACTGCTTAGTAGCTGTGGATGTGCTCCTGCATTCCTATCATCCATAACGGTTGGTGTGCGGAAGTGTTTGAGACACTTGAAATTCTTGCATCATCTGGCAAATTCCACAAATTGGTATCATGCTGAAATTAGCGTCAGCCATGATCGCATCAAGATACTACCACTGTATTGGACACTCATTCCTTTTTTGACCACCTGGGAACAGATATTTAACATGTCAGTGCATGTTAAAGATTCCCAGGTGGTCGCAATTATTCTGGAGCTCTCCACTACGGCGCACCTCGCTCTTTCCTCTTTGACTTCCACCTTTCTCCCTTCTCTCGCTGTGCGGTTGAGGTGTCCACCACGAAGTGAGACAGTTACCGCACCTTTCGTTTCCTGACAGCCAATCATCATTTCTCATTTCTTTGCTTCTGATAATACAAGGAGGCCCTGGCAAAATGCTTTGCAATACCCTTAGTGCGGCCCGCACTCCAACATGAGAAATTAAAGCACTTCAAATCAAATTCAAGTATTTCACAAACCAAATGAAATAAAATATATCAGTCACTATGTTTCTTAGAACAGCAAATCTGTTTCTACTCATGCAATAAATGAGCCTTCGATACCCTTGTCTAGTCTGACCATCACAAGTAGTGTGCTTGTGTGAAGGAAATTCTCGGATGCTAACATGTGTGGGCAACGGGCACATCACCTGGGGTCCAAGCACATCCTGGGCCTCGGTGGCAAAGTGTATGCTGGGCTGTCGGAGGCTGAAGAGGGCCCAGGCCTTGGAACGGAAGCTGACCCCATGGAAACAGGCCAGCGAGACATTTCCGCCTCTCAAGTCCATGCTCCCACCAACCAGGGTTCCATGCAGCGGCAGGCGCAGGCCCCAGCCCAGCTGCAAGCCAGAGACCAGTGCGAGGGCCCCCTGCCAGTGTCGCTGGTGGGCGTGCCGGCTCTCATCTGGTCCCCCTCCCATGCGACCGCCACGGCCACCTCCGGCTCCGCCACGAGGTCGGGGACCTGCCAGTCGCATGGATGAGAACACCCGCCGACTGCTGTGGAACTGCTGCGAGAAGAACTCCTCGAGCTTGGCTCCCATCTTGGCCAGGTCGGGTGTCGTTGACTTGGATATTAGCAACTGAAGTTGGTCCCAGTGCACCTGTGCAGAGAAGGAGCAAAGGAATGCAGAAATTGTTGAAAGCATAAAATGTGGTACGTGGTGTTTAATGTTCTGAAGCAACCCATAGGCCATGGATTGTTTTCCTGAGGGAAGGAAATGTCGCAGTGTCTCACTTTCTGGTGGACACCTCAACTGCATGATGAGGAAAGGGAGGAAGGTGGGAGTGAAAGAACATAGAGAGAAAGAGGTGCCCTAGCGGGGGAGGGGGGGGGGGATAGGCTATGATGAATGCTGTAGTAAATAAAACTATGAAAAATCTGTAAATTTTTCCACTACAGCATATCACGGAGGGTTCTGGATTATTTAGACACCCAGGGTTATTCAACATGCGCCAACATTGCTCAGCACATTGCATTTTTGCATTTCACCTCCATAGAAATGAGGGTGCTGCTGCCGGGATTCGATCCTGTGACCTTGAGGTCAGCAGCTGAATGGCAAAGACACTGAGCCACCATAGCTAGTAGGTTGAGTGCATAACAGCATACACTGGTAGACAAAATGATGCAGCCTTCCAAAGCCACCAGTCTGGGCCAAAAACAAAGAAAGGAGTGCTAGAGTTTCAATTTCTATGAGCAGACACTAGTGTTATGAAGTCTTAATCACAGTGCAAGGTGCCCAAAGAAAAAAGCTGTGCATGAATGATCTTTTTTTCAACACACCGCCACTGAAGAGTGCCCAGAACAAAGCTGCACGCTGAATGGAAACACTCAGTGCCCCGTAGCATGCTCACCTGGCCATGGACAAACAGCAGGGCAGGACGTTTGGTTGCCTCACAGCCTTCGCAGAGCCGCCATTCATCACGCAACTCCACAGCAAGCTGCGAAACTCGTCCCATGAGCACACTGCTGCCCATGTAATCAAGTCGGCTCTCTGCCGCCCACAGTGCCAGGGTCAGTGTGTGCACTGGCTCTCGTCCCCAACTCTCCTGCAGGCCCACTGCATTGCAGAGAATATGTAACTGCTCAATGCCGAGCTCATCATGTGGCCCAATAAGCCCATCTGAATGCATGGAAAGGGGCTGAGTGATCTTACACACTGCACGTGAATCCTCACAAGAAAGCACCTTAATTAAAGCAATCCACGTGTCAGGGTAGTAAAAAGAAATGAAGAAAGCGAGAGGCTTTGCACAAGATTTGCTTCCTTCAGACTCTGCAGACCATGAAGAGGCCCCAACGAAGCAAATGCAACTTTTCCTGAGTTCCTAGCCCTGGCCTCCAATAAAATTGTTCTCCTCCTTTTCTCACAGGTCTTTTACAGCCACGAAAAGCATACCAAAGTTGGTCTTGGCTCTAAATGTACAGGCAAAATGATATATCAAATAGTGATCACCACAGTGCGCTTTCGTTTTGCTGTGGTAACGTAAGGAAGAAAAGTTCACTCACTGTGTGTGTGAATACGACTGAGCTCAATGGCTCCACCCACAATGCCTCCTTTGGCATCCAGGCTGGAGCCATCCAGATCAACAGCCAGGTTGAGGTCCTTGTGGCCCCGGCTGTCAATTGCCAGACGGCCCTGGGACCTGAAGCCCTGTGTCAGCCACCTGCACAAATTCACCTTCAGGTCACATAGCCAAACAAAATATAAAAGTATGCACTGCTTTCTTCATTCCTGCGGGCACAGCAAGCCATGCTCACTAAGCACAATTGTGAAGTGGGAATTTGGCATGCATAGGAACATCAAAGCAGAAATTACAAATCTTTCCCATCCCACGTGTACATCCCTCTTGTTGCACCATTTTGCATTTTTCAACCTCGTCAGCTTCACTTTAGGTCCAGAGGTCACAGCTGGTCCTAACTACTCCCAAGCCAAATCCCGGATATACCGAACCCGGGAATACTGTACTGTTTATACTGAACAGTCAGGACACCCCCTAGAAAACTAGGGAATGAAAAAATGAACACAACTAGGGGATGAACACACCTAGCAGTGAATTAATCAGTTATTGCTGCCTCACAGGTGCCTAACAACCGCAATGCACAGCAGTGAACCTAGATGGATGTATCAAATATGCCACGCTTTTTTCTGAGATGCATGCTGACAAGGTACTCACGATGTGTTGCCCATAACATTGCCCATGTTCATGTGAACATTGAGACGGGACAGGTTCAGAGCGTAAAGCAGAAGTGTTTCCCACGCTTGTCCCCTTGGAGGCGCTGGCCGTTCTTGTGGAGAGGGAGCTAGACAAACAATGATGATAAGTTACCAAAGCATATTGATTTCTTGAGATGGTTAGTTAGACTTCGCATTATTAATACAGCCCTTGAAATTTTAAGGCAAATGTAAACATAAGCTCTTGCTTGCAATTTATGAGCAGCGAAAGAGAACGAATAAACACACACACACACTCTTTCAGCAGCAAGCCTGACAATACTTTCCCCTATCCCAATGAAAATGAGAAACAGACATTTTTAGTTCTTTATACAAGCACTCAGCACACAGAGACAAAACAGACATTTTTAGTTCTTTATACAAGCACCCAGAACACACAGACTATTTTACCCCAGGTTTAAAAGAATTCAAAGTACACACAAGTGCACTCAAAATGTTTCACCTGCTTCTTCTTCTGGCGAGCCAAGCTCCAAGCTCCCGAATGGAAAAGAGTCAGCCCGGCTTGGTGAAAGTGTGCCACTGCTGCTACTTGTTTCAGCTGAGTCTTCAGCTAGAACATGAGATGTACACTGATGCAATACGCAGTGCAAACATATCACCAACAAAAACTAGTTCACAAGAGAGGCTTAAATGTGAAAACACATGCAACAAAATCTGACTGTACTGTGTGCAGTTTGCACTAGTTGAATAAACATCAATGCACAAGTACCTTGGTCACCAAAAGCTGAGCCCGCAGTAGCAGGGTCTCCTAGGAACATGCGGCGAGCAATGCTTCGTCGATACCAAGCTTTGGGGAAGGCCAGGATTTCGGTTAGTCGTCTCATGTCATACTTGAAAGAGGCAGAGCCCACATCACAAAGTGCAGAAAAACGAATCAGAGCTCGGCCATTATCGGCACCGATGTGGCGGCTTCGGCTCATGTTGACCTGCCGGAAAACAAGAATTAAGCTGCATGAAGTGAACAAGCCCGTTGCTAAGTCATCAAAAGGGCAGCTTGCTACATGTCACATAGCACTAATAGGCTGCACTAATACCCCTGGTCCCCCAAAATTTTCTCAAACTATTAACAGGCCCCAAAGATGCACATTAGATCAAATACCAATGAAATGGATGGTCCAAAACCAGTACTGGTCCTAATACACCACTGCCAAAAAGGATATTTACTAGGAACAAACTGCTATTTAATAGCAAAAGCAAGTTGCTTGACATATCTGCTAGCGTTTGGTACCGGACAAACCAATGCAAGGTGAAAGAAATGCCTGAGTGATCTCAGAACTGTTGCTAAATACCATCGGCGCAGGACAACTTTTCCAAGTGAGCGCACTCTTTATAATTCCTCATATAGAATTTGGTGCTAGTTTTAAGAAACCTGCAATAACTCTACATGTAAAATCCCACTTTTCTACAGAATAAAATGCAGCTTATGGGTGACATTTTGGTCACAGCCACAAATAGACGTTAAAAAAAAAACGACAGGAGCTTCATTCAATCCTTTTAGCACAAAATTGTTCACAAGTAAACGAAACCTAACACAGACATAAAGGGAGCTAACCTTAACGAACTCCACTTGGAGTGACAAGGAGTCTTTGCGTTCTGTCACAGCCAGTGGAGAGGCATCAGCAGTGGCAGCAGCAGCCATCTTTTTGGCTCCCCCGTACGGATGGAAAATGTAGAGAGAGAAGTCTGCCAGGCACCCCGTTGCCGACAGGCCTCCGACGGGGCCTTCGTCAGCTCGCTTGGACGAGAAGGCCAAGTCGACCGATGGAAGTCGCAACAGGCACTCCACCCGTGATACAGGCAAGCAGCTGAAGCGTAATATTGATGGCTGCATGCGGAAGTAGACGATAACATCCACTGGAAAGGAGCCGTACTGACTTTCTTCCAGTACCAGGCCTCCACCACCATCTGAAACAAAATATGCAGCAAGACATATAACTTTGTGGCTGATGCTTATGCAACATAACATAGGAGAACAGCAACAAAAGAGCGGGGCAAACCCTTTGTGATTTATGCACCAGGTGCAACAAGGCATCATTGATAATGAGTGTGGAGTGAGAGTACAAAAAAAAGGAATACAAAAAATGAAACAGAATGCGTCTTCCAACGAGCATGTACCCAATGATGACATCGAGCAGCCATTACCACGGAGTCCTAGCACTGTACTGCAAGCTTCATCTAACAACAAATGCATCTGCAGGCTTCCAGTAGATATTGCAAGGCAAACAGTGCAAAGAAGAAGACCGCAGCAGAAGAAACACAGGACGAGCGCTGACTCACAACTGAAAGTTCATTCGAAGACAGCAACACAATATCAGGAAAAATGGAAATACCTATATAGAAATATATATATGTACCACCAACTCGCCCATTTAGCTGTTATGCTTCCTGTAGAGGCACATACAGGCTTATCTTGTTTTCAGTAGCTGGCATCAAAAAATCCCTTTATGAGAGTCTGTCCTGAGCGCACTTCCCACTTCACCTCTTTGCCTTAGTCAATTTACTGCATCAGCAAGAGCTCACTTATCCCACCCCACTAAGTCGGTGTACATATATTACTTTTCTAGCACAATCTCAACAGAAAAATCATGCCAGCATTTCATTTTCTTTGTTGCTGTCAGCACGGTCAATCTGATTGGCTGGTGCCAAGCTGTGCTTGCAACCTTAGAATGGGGAATGCTCGCAAGTCCAATTCGAAGCACAGGAGATGCAAGCACATTTCCTTCTTCACAACATCGGCCATAGTTCAATCTTACAAGCTTTGGAGGCTTACACAACACAAAATGCTTACCCACTGATGCCACCGGAGATGCCTTCGCAGCTTGCTGCATTGGGATTGCCTCAAGTGCTTGCTCCAGAAAGTCCAGAATGTGTGGGCTTATCACAGTTTCCTGAACAATAAAAACAGGCACCATATGTCATAGAGGAAAGAAGAATCGGTGCTGGTAGGAGCTGAAACATACTACACAGACAATTCTTGATAATTTGAACTCAAAGGGGACCAAAAAAATGTTTGAATTTTGTGGAATTCACAATAACAAGAGCCTCAATACAATTCAATTTAAAGTGTCAGTTAAAATTAAGTGAGTTGGAATTAACGAGAGTTCATTTAACTATAAACTTGGGTGTAGGAGCATACATAACCCATAGTCTGCATTCAAATATGTGCCATGTTATGGCCACTAAAATATTTAGCAACACATTGGTGTTTACACTGCATTCTCATGACAAAAAGGATTCCAAATATAACAGCCTTGGTTAAAAGCCCTCAGGGAAAAAAAGCTGGTTTTTGAACTGTATAGTCAGACGCGAATGGCAGCCAATGGCGTCCTAAGGAATACTTCAGGTTTGATCCTTTGCCAGGTCAGTGGTATATTTTTAAGCAATTTTCTGTTGGGATATAGTACTGCCACTCTGCATGCACTAATTTATCCACAGTCACCAAGGTATGCCTTAACAAGGTTTTGCTGTATTATTCTCTCTGCAGATGGGGGATGCCTACGCCTATAACAAGCTTAGGGCTGAAAAATGAAAGGAAGGCAAACAGAAGTTCTATGCATGACTATAGCATACAACTTTTAAACACCAATGGTTCAGTATCTCATTGCCTCAGGACCTCGTAATTTTTTTCAGTAAGGGTCATTTCACAGAGGCAGGTTTTAAGTAATATCTCAGTTGCCTTTCAAAAGCTAAACTCAGCCCAGTGCTCACAGCTAAAGAAAAAAAAGGGGGGCTCCTACCTCTGGGATGCTTTGCAGTGTTATCCAGGCAAACAGTGTAGCTTTCTTGGTACCCCCTCGACGAGCAGGTGGGTCAAGGCCGACCGGACTCTCACCTCCCACAGTCCACGAATTGTAGTGAACCTGAAAAACGCACAAGCCAATTCTGCAACATTTGATACTACGGGAGTGCTCTTAAGAACTGCACAGGCACTGATTACTTCAAATACAACAGCAAGAAAGTTAGCAGCGGTATGAAAGCCTCTTTGAAGGTTCTTCACAAGATCAGTGCTTTTTGGGTTATCACATACATTAGCACCTCAATGATACAATCACGTGATTGGTTGATACAAATTTCAGAAAGATAACAATTTGTAAAATTTCCCAGCCAAAGTGCAGGGTATACAATGTGCAGAATTTCGCATGTTCCGAACACTCTCCCGAACCACAATGGATGATATGAAGGTGTGAGTTGCGATGGCACCCTTGAGCACTAAGTGCTGCCTGCATATTGGCAACACGTGATCGACAGTCGTGCACTACTGCGAAAGAAGAAGATCCCCCTGCACCACTAATGTATCGTGGCTATTCACCCTGAACCGTGAGCAGTGGCGCATGGTCCACACACTGTCAACGCTGCCGTCACCAGTTGCGGCAGTATGCAGTCTAAGAGGTGAGTGGCAGCACACGGCCGCAAATAAACTGCCAGCCATAAACTAGGGGTGTGCGAATAGTCACTTAACTTTTTTAAGCAAAATCAAAGCGAACAGTAACTTCTAAGAACAGTTTCGATGCGAATATTCCAAACACTTCTGGCACACAAAAAGGTTTAATGGAACAATAAGCATTTTAAAAATCATGTTTTTTTTCTAGCACACAAGGCTATTACGTCAAACAACACAATGACGTTGTGTGGACTTTCTACAGAAATTGCCATCAGAAATTGGGGAAGTTTATCAACATGTGGAGCCAACTTACTTGTTGGATATGAGACCTATATATGGGGCCTTTGCGCTTAACTGCATCATTGAGCAGCTGTTACTTTTAAGCAGTGACTCCACGACACCTGCTTGGCATATGCACTGCACGCCCAGCGCCCGATACAACCCTGTGTCAGGCGTCGGAAAGGGGCACCCATCTCATTGCATCTCGCGCTGGCTCCCCTCTGTGCTTGTGCAGTCGTGCTTGATTCACGAATTTCACGCGGAGAAGAACGGGTCCAGCAGCTGTATTCAGCTCAGACCTGTCCCGCGGAAGTCTAAGCACAGAAAACAGCAGGTACACATCTAGCCGCTGCGCTAGTGCAAAGTGGCTCCAGCATACATGCGAGCCACGGTGCCATCCGCGAGGAGGTGTGCTGAACCGAAAACGCACAAAGCAAGCGCTCCAGGAACAATATTTGCTCGAGACAAGCACTATCATATTCCATTCAAATGAACAATCGGCAATATCAAACATTCACACACCCCTAATGCAAAAAATCTGCATGAGTGCATTTCCCATGCGTCTGCATATGGATTTTGCTCGCTCTTGAATAACAAGAATTTCGGATGATGTGAATATTTTTCACAACCCCATAAGATTCGCATCATTGAGATTCTACAGAACTAAATGCCTTATCGCACGGCTACTATTTACAACAAGGTGAACACATGCACCACACAGAGTTGAATTCATAAAGTGCAACCAGCCAAACTGCAGTGCAATCTGATATTTACGTCAACAGCCACATTGGGGGCAACCACTGGGATAAACAATGTCAGTGTAGTATACCATAACTAAAAACATGCATCCTCCTCTTAGGAGTCATTGCTCAAGTCATGGAGTTCTCTCCGTGACTGGTATGCCATCTTTGTAGATGTTTTCTGCTGAATTTTGTAAAACTGTTTCATTTATTCCATTTTTCGTTTCATCTGGTTTCGACTTCAACTCTAATCAAAGCAACTAGAGCACTGCACGGGCCTCAATCTGAGGCCCAAGCCCGGCCCGGGCCCGAGACCTGAAGCCCGAGCCCGGCCCAGGCCCACGGCTTCAAGCCCGGGCCCGGCCCAGGCCCGCTAAATTATCGCTCTACCGAGCCTGGCCCGGCCCGTGAATTCCGGAGTGAAGCCCAGCCCAGGCCCAGCCCGGCCCGTTTCACAGTAACGCTTGAGGTATACTGCTCACTCTGAGCAAGTAGACTGCTACTAGACCGATAAATAACTGGCGGACAATGGTTCTGAAACCACAGTTTTGCTTGCAGAAAGTTGGTTCTTTTTAACCCAGAAGGAAGTGATTAAGAGTAGTGCTCGCCAGGCCCGTCTTTTGGACAGTGATCTCTTGTAGGTGCGCAAAGATAAACTATGAAGTTCCGAAAGCCGAATAAAAAGGGCTGCATACGCGCGTAATAGACTACTTTGCATTCCCCCTTGGTTTTAATCAGTTATATTTTGCCGCCCGGAAGAGTAAACATTAAAGCTGTCTAGGAAGGGATAGATAGAAGGAGGGATATGTGTGGTTATGAGATGAGATTTACAAACTCTCGCGAGCTTTTGTGGCTATTTCATTTACGAGACATTCATGGGCGTCCGGAGGGGGGGGCAAGGGGGGGCGGCTGCACCCCCCTGGAAAATCACTCACTCTAACCGTGAGTGATGGCCGCACACCAGGGGCGGCGGTGCGCTCAGCAAAAAGAGTAAAAGCGGCCCCGCTTCCAGCTTTGGGTCACATCTGCGAAGTGCCGCGTCCGGGGACGCGTCGTTGCAGACATACAGCGGCACCGGCGAGCATGTGTTTCGAGGCGTCTTGAGATGGGTGCCTGTTTCTTTGATCTCTAGAGAGATAGCCACACGGAGGCAGACAGTGCACAATCCGGCCACCGATGAATTCTTCAGGAGGGAGGGACAAATCAGCCGTGTCCACCCCCGCTTTGTCGGGCTGCTCAAGGGCAAGCAGGCGATGAGTTGGCGCCGCCGCCGCTCGCTGTCTCCTCCGATCCACGGGAGAGCGCAGTTCGGTAGAAGCGCCGCTTTCAGAATCTTCGGCAAAGGGGATTAGCAGTTGCTTTTGTTCACGGCGACGCAGTCTCCAGAGGCGCCCCCACACCAGCGTTCCTTGCATCTTCTCCGGAAGCCAGCGCCTTTGGTCAAGGCAGCCCGATGGCGCCTGCCTGGCTCGCCTGGCTCGCCTGTCACCTCTGGCTGGGCCTCAAATCCCAACAGCGCCCATGTACTGTGCGATGTCAGTGCATGGTAAAGAGACCCAGGTGGTCGACATTATCCGGAACTCTGTACTACTCCGTCCCTCATAGCCTGAGTCGTTTTGGGGCTCTGAACCCCATAAAAACACACAAAACAAATTTTCCGACCGGAGTGGCGAGTGTCCCTTCCCCTCGGAAGTCGCGAGGCGTTCCTTTCACCCCCAAAGTGCTATTAGGAACGACGACAACAAGTCTCGCCGGGTGGCCGCCAGCACGCCTGTTTCTACTGTGTATGGCTGCTAGCGACTTGAGGGTGATTGCTTTCGGGCCTGCCGCCATGGACCACAAGCACCGAGAGGACCCAGGTGCCAGCTGACTTCAATTACGGAGTTTGCCCGGTTGGAGTGCAGGAACAAAACCAGACCCCCTTCACAAAGTGCCTGCACGTGTAGAACGCCGCCGCCGCCTCGGGGAGACGAACGTTATCTTCCCCATTTGCCGTGACCGTGCCAGGGAACAAAGGGCCTCGTCTCCGGTTGCTCTTTGGCGTGCCCAAGCACCGCGACAAACTGGCGGGCCTCATCTCCGACCCAAGCACGAGGAACCACTTTCGGCGTTTTCGTGACCTCGCGTCTGGCCTCGAGCGGCGGGTGGCATTTGATGATCAACAGATGTCGGTGACCCGCAGAAACCTTCGGCTGGCCGGAGGCCATCACCTACCGCCGTCAACGCTACCTCGACGACAACCTTCTTTCCCTCAGACTCCACATGTGAAGGGGGCGTGACCATGAGTGCAGTGTCGTGTGTGTGCGCACAGGTGAAAGCTCTAGGCCCCTCCCACTCCGGCAAGGGCGTCCTCAACCTAGGGACTTTAGGGAACAAGAAGGATATAAAACTCGACAACGGATGCGGCAGAATCGTCTCACTTCTAACCACCAATGTAAAATGTAAATAAACCTATTCTCCTTTCGCCATCTACCTCTTCGCTCAGCGGCACTCCTGTCCTGAACCCTCAACTCCAACAGTGCGTATTCGGGGATACTGCGGCAAGTAGGCCCTTGCATGTGTGCGCGCCTCTGTGTTTGTGCTTCGGTATTTTTAGTGGCCGGTTGTCAACGAAGCTGAGAACAATCAAGACAGCGGACGAGAAAACGACGAGCGGCGAGTAGTGTGTGTGCAAATACTCGACTGTGCGGTTGCGCGAGCAAGATGGAGCGAGGTGTATGAAGCTGCGAGCGTGCATTTATCTTGTAAATAAGTTTTCGTTGTATATATAGTCATTTTTTGTTTTCAACGTACGCATTCAACCGTTTTTTCAATCAATGTGTATATATTTTTAACACTACCAACCCCGAAGAACTCCATAGCCAGCTTTGTCTCGCGCGGTTCCGAATGATGGACATTCGGCGCTTCTTCAAGCGTCAGCGGTTGTCTGACGAAGCGTTATCCAAATGCGCCCCTGCAGATTCTGGTGTGATATGTGACAACGGTGTAGCATTTGAACAGAGTGATGCAAGCTTTTATCACCGGACAGTAGCTGATGTCGTCGACTCCATGGAAGGGACTCTGTCAACAGTGAGTTCAGGTAATGCAGCAGGCCGAGATGATTCCATTTCTCCTTTCTTGGGATTTAAGTCCGGATTTGACCAGAGCGATGCAACCTTTCATCACCGGACAGTAGCCGACGTCGTCGTCTCCATGGAAGGAACTTCACCAGCGAGCTCCGGTCACGCAGTAAGCCGAGACGATTCCCTTTCTCCTTGCTTGGGATCGAAGTCCGGAGACAACATCAAGAAAACAAATAACTTGCCTCAAGAATATGACTTAGGAGAGTTTCTAGGCAAAGCTAAACTCACTGGCATACCGGACTTTTTGAAGTTACGTCTTCTTACTAAGCCATGGTCACCAAATGTTACATACGATTTTAAGAAGGATGTAACACCTGGAAAGAGGCCTTTTCGACATCAATGGCTGGGAGATTACGCCCCCTGGCTTGCGTACTCAGCGACAGCGAAAGGCGCTATTTGTCGTTTTTGCGTCATTTTTCCTCCACGTGTTCACCGGGGTACTCAAGGAAGTTTTATCGTGCGCGCTTTCAGTAACTACAGAAAAATGCACGAGGCGTGCAGGGATCACGTAAAATCCCAATGGCACCAGGAGGCAATGACGGCCTCACAGAACTTTATGGATGTGATGAAAGGCAAGCAGCTACCCGTTGTAGAGCAGCTGAACAGAGCACTCCACGCGCAAGTTGAAAGGAACCGTGAGAAACTATTTCCAATAGTTTCCACCATTGTCTTTTGCGCGACGCATGACTTGCCAATTCGCGGCAAGCAGTCCGATAGTGGAGTCTTCAATGATCTGCTTGACTTTCGTGTAGAAGCTGGAGATACTCTACTTCAGGAGCACTTCGCTTCTTCTGCTGGCAATGCCAAGTACACTTCTGTCCGCGTCCAGAACGAGATCATCACAATCTGTGGCGACATCCTGAAAGAGCAGATAGTTACCGAAGCTAACAAAGCGTTTGCTTTTTCCGTTCTTGCTGACGAAACTGCAGATATTTCAGGAAAAGAGCAGATGTCTATAGGCGTTTGCTTTATTGACAAGGCGGGAGCCGAAGTGTGCGTTCGAGAGCAGTTTTTGGGATTTGTAGAGCTGGAGCAATTAAACTCCGCTTGCATCGCCGCGGCAATCTTGAAGTTTTTGACGAATGTCGGGCTGATTCTTTCGAACCTCGTTGGACAGGGGTACGATGGATGCTCTACAATGGCTGGAAAAGAAGCTGGAGTGAACAAAATTATACAAAAACAGTTCCCGAAGGCACTATTTTTCCACTGTGCAAGTCACAAACTAAATCTCGTCATCAACGATCTGAACGACGTCTCTGAAATTCGAAACACAATTGGCATAATCAAACAAACCATAAACTTCTTCCGCGAGAGCGTACTCCGAAGAAAATTGGTGCCGAACATTCCGATGCTGTGTGAGACAAGATGGTCTGCAAAATATAAGTCTATTAGGATCTTCTCTCAGCATTACGTGGCCATAGTCGAAGCACTCGAGGAGCTCGCGTCCACGGAATCATGCTCGAACGCTGCAACTAGACAACGAGCTCACATCCTCTACTGCGCAACAACAAGCTCATCTTTCATCGTCTGCTTGCATATTGTAGCGAAGTACAGCGCTCGGCTCGAACCAGTTACGAACATTCTGCAAGGTGTATCCATGGACTTCCATTCTGTGCATGACCACATCACTGAGCTGCAACGTATTTTTCGCGGCCACCGGACGAACGCTGTAGAGTTCTCTAACATCATGAATGCAGCAAGGGAGGCAGCCAATCACTTAAATGTGGTGATATCTGTGCCAAGACAAGTCTCTCGTCAGGCCCACCGAGACAACTACGGGATTCAGTCGCCGGAGGAATACTACCGTGTGGCAATATATGTGCCGTACTTGGACTCCCTCACTGCTTCTTTAGCTCGGCGCTTTTCTGAAAGCAATGAGAGGAGCTTCAAACTTCTCCAGCTGCATCCATCAAAAATGAAGCACTTGAGCCGTGTTGAGTTCGCTGTTCTCGCCGAAGAACTCCAGTGCTTTTACGGCATCGACAACTTCAAGGAAGAGGCCATCTCTTGGTACGAGATGTGGTGCAACAAAACTGGGGACCCATCAGAAATAACTTACTGCGAGCTTCTACATCAGGCCAAGACATTCTTCCCTGGTGTTGCAAAAGCCATTGAGGTGGCTCTGGCTTTGCCAGTTACTACCTGTACGGTCGAACGCTCCTTCAGTACAATGAGGAGAGTGAAAACGTGGCTACGCTCAACGATGACAAACGACAGACTGGACGGCCTTTGTATGATGAGTGTGCACCGAGAGCGTGTAATGAAGCACAGAAATGAATTTATCACCAGTGTCATCACGCAATTCGCCCAGAAAAATCCGAGGCGTCTACAGTTTCTGTTCAAGGAAGACTGACTGAGTGACTGTCGTTGCGTGTTTGTGAACATATTGTGCTGTGTGCTGGTCATCAACCCGGGTGTGTTGAGAACCCGTATGCAGCAAGACTGAGCACTCTTCTCCACGAAGTGATAGTATCTTTTTGCATTTTTATTAATTTTAATTGTTTCTTCGTTGATAAACTCCAATGTATCTCTCCTAGCCACGCTTTAATTTGCTGTTTGTAATTTTTCTTTCATGTGTGTATTTTACTTATTTATTTTATTTATTTATAAATAAATAAATTTACTCCGCAAATAGTGCCTTTTTG
Source organism: Amblyomma mixtum (assembly GCF_055824585.1). Classification (NCBI taxonomy): domain Eukaryota; kingdom Metazoa; phylum Arthropoda; class Arachnida; order Ixodida; family Ixodidae; genus Amblyomma; species Amblyomma mixtum. Next base: position 308,389,587 of record NC_143012.1, on the reverse strand, counting down.
CTACGAACATAACCCCCCCCCCCCCCTCTGGCGCCAACAGCCAATGGGGCCCCCCCCCTGCAAAAAATTCTGCGGACGCCCTTGGAGACATTCCATTCAGCTGATGAGAAAGAAAACCAAACGCGCATTAGTTTGTGAATTTTCTTGCATGAGAAAAATATAGCTGTAAAATAAAAGCTATTTTTGAGGGGCTTAAGGGCCTAAAGGGAGTCAGGCTGTGAGAGACACCGAAGCAGAGGGCTCCGGATAAATTCGACCACCTGAGTTTCTTCAACGAGCAATGATACTACAAAGTACATGGCTGTCATGCTTGCCGCTTAAATAGAAATGCGGCCGCCGAGGCTAGGAGCAAACCTTGGTTCACCGGCTCAGTAATCAAGCGCCCTGACCACTAAGCGTGCAAATAAGGAAATAAGTAAGTCAATGAATAAAGCTTAGTTTTTTTCTCAGCGCATACTATACAGGGTGTCCCAGCTAACTTAGACCAAAATTTAAAAAAAAGCTAAGAGTTCTTGAGAACTGAAATCACGTGGATGTTGTTAGGATTTATCTAAAGTTACAGTACAATTTTTTCGCGCCTCCTATTTGAGTAATTAGTCGAGATAAATAAATTAACTTTTTAAATATAGCTTGAAACGTTCAGGCTTCAATAGGAAAGTTGTGGAGTTCCACAAATATTGTCCAAACCAGGAACTTCCAAGGAGATAGACTTAGCGTGGGCGTTTTTATTCGGGAAAAACGAAAGCTCGCGGAGTTTAAAAAATACCACGTGACAGCGCGCTCCGTGCGCACGAATTCGCCGCGATTACAGCACTCTCATCGGTGCTTTGTAAAAAGCATCACCCACTTCGCGCCTTTCATGCTGCCCAAGACAGGGCTTCGCGTTGTGCTTGGTTCCAAGATAAGCGCCAGTGGGTTCGGGCGGCAGTGGGTTCGGGCGGCTTCCGTTTTTCATCGTGATTCACACGACGTTATCACGCTTGTTATATGCGTCTTTGCTTGTTGGGATCTAGATCCCAAATTCGAACTCATGAGATTGTCATCGTTCCTCCGCATGCATTCTGCTAACGTGAGAGCGCAATTATTGCCGCAGAAACGGGAGCCGCGCTTCCTTTCAACTGCCGCCCGTGACCACTGACGCTTATCTATGAACAAAGCGCGTCGCGAAGCCCTGTCTTGGGCAGCACGAAAGGCGCGAAGCGACTAATGTTTTTCACAAAGCAGGGATGAGAGCGCTGTAATCGCAGCGCATCCGGGCGCACGGAGCGCACTGTCACGCGGTATATTTTAAACTCCGCGGGCTTTCGTTTTTCCAGAATAAAAACGGCCACGCTATGCCTAGTGCCTGGGTTGTACAATATTTGTGGAGCTCCACAACTTTCCTATTTACGCTTGAACGTTTAAAGCTATATTTAAAAAGTTAATTTATCTCGACTAATTATTCAAATAGGGCGAGCGAAAAAATGGTACTGTAACTTTAGATGAACCCTAACAACATCCACGCGATTTCAGTTCTGAAGAACGTTTAGTTTTTTTAGAAATCTTGGTACAAGTTAGCTGAGGCACCCTGTATATAACCCATAGCTCATCCGTGTCGCTGCTTTAATGCCACAGTTGTGTACTTCACTCAGCAGTATTGAATGAATAGTCGGGCACCAGCCGTTTCTATACGGACCCAACCCCAGCTCCGGTCCGCAACGTTAAGCCCGAGCCCGGCCCGGGCCCCCAACTTCAGGCCCGGGCCCGGCCCAGGCCCGGTAAAACAGATCATGTCCCGGCCCGGCCGGGCCCGGGCTTTCGGGCCAGCCCGAGCCCGTGCAGTGCACTAAAAGCAACCACGAGTAAGGGCATCAAATGAGTAATTTAAGAGGGCACACTGTGCTCGACCATTTTTCTTTTTTTTTTTTCTTTCACATTGAAAGGCCATATTGTAAGTTAAAGTGAGCAAAACAAGTATTTCAATAAAATGCATGCAATGCAAATGAAAGCAAAAGTGGTTTCTAAGACTTGCTGCAACTACATAAGGACAGAAAGCACAATATATTTTCTTTTTCATTGAAATTATTTGACTATAACTATACTTCACAAAGCAGAAAAACAATTGAACATAAAATGTTGCATTGACTTGGTCTTGGCTTAACCTTAACGTCTGTCTGTCTCTCTCTGTTGCAGCCTTCGGTAATTATCCCCTTTCTTCCTCCAAGCATGACTGATCCTGACCAATGCGACAAAACCTGTTGTTCAACTCAAAGCGTTGAAAATAGCACAACTCCCATTTCGTCAGCATATTCACCCTGCATATACCACACTGTTTCTTTCCCTTGAAGACAGTAGCCCCAAAAATGCTAGTCTGGCATGTCAAATATGTGTTGTCACGCTAACTCATACACTGGCGTCAGCACCGGCTGGCCACCGGCCACAAACGAAATGCTACCGTGGCTGATGCTCATGCCTTCAGTGACACCGCAGCATGCATTCTTTTATAATGACGCTACCTGTCATCACTTGAGAAACTAATTTTGGTCATCATAAACTCACCACAAACAGTGGCATGGGCATGCTTGTGCACATTACGCGCGATACCCCCCACCCACGACATGTGTCACTTGGAAACCATGACCAATGATCGAAGAGCTAAATGAATGGAAACTGAAACAGACCATTACAGAATAAGGTCCCATAATGGACAGTACAACTGTGATTCATTTCATTTAATTCATGCAGGCACATCGCATCACAGCAAAGGCTAACCCCCATAGAGGAGGTACCCCCCTGACTAACCGCTACCACCTGCACACAATGAAAGGAACAAAACAAATGCAGAAAAAATACCGTATTTACTCGCATAATAGGCGCACTTTTTTTCCAGAAAATCCGGCTCAAAGTTCGGGGTGCGCCTATTACGCGGGGTAAAATTTCCGGAAATTTTTCGACTCGCAAAATTGAACACACCACGTAAACGCACTCGTGTACGGGCCGCACCCCGTTTTCGCGAAGAAAATGTTAAAAAAAAAAGGTCCGTGTAAGGGCCGCACCCATAGAGTTTCTTACTATTACCTAGAGGGAAAGCTGGCGGTGCTGCACTTCAGCCACCATGGACGCCCAAAGCATCATGGGGCGGTGAGCTACTTGTTGCGGCTCAGTCGTAATTTTTCGGGAACATGGAGTGACACTACTAAGACGTTTCATTCCGAAAACGCTGTTCGTGTGTGCGCAGACGACTTTCGCGCGAACGCAGTGGGCAAAACCCATAGTAGTGAAAACGCGACGACACACGACGCCAATAAAAGGTTTCACTTTTTCGAAATACCCCTAAAAACCTTTTATAGTGTTTAAGCAACAACATTTTTTTTTGAAAAAATATTTACTTTTAAAAGTGCGCCTGTTAATTACGAAATATTAGTTTTTATAGTGTTCATTACTTGGCCAATAGGAAAGCGAGTCGTCTCTTATTTTGGGCAAACTTTGCACTTAAATGCTTTTCTGCTCGTTTGTTGCAATCATTAGACAAGATATTGAATGTTAGGACGTTTGTAGTTATCAAACAGCTTTATTTTTCTATAATATTTTGGCCAAAAGTTGCAGTTCCGCAACAAGTAGCTCACCGCCCCATGATGCTTTGAGCGCCCATGGTGGCTGAAGTGGTCTCGAGGGGTCGCTATGTAAACTCCCATAGACGGGCTGCCAGCTTTCCCTCTAGGTAATAGTAAGAAACTCTATGGCCGCACCGAAACTTTCGGAATGCACGCGCCGAGGCCTCCGCGATCGGCACCGGCTGCGCGCAACGGGCGCTTGATCGCGGAGGCCACACACGCGCACAGGAGCTTCCAGACGCCGCCCAAGGCCAAGCTCATCATCATCATCATCATCATCGTTTTCCTCCGCCGCGAGCTTTCGCTATCTATATCGCCATCAGCATCTCCAGCTCGTTTTTTTTTTTGTTGTTGTTGCTGTCAAGTGCCGGGATTTGCGGTACCGCGATAGTTATCGTGGTTTATGGCTTTGCCGCGGAGCGCTGATGAGGCTTTGCCGTGGGCAAGCACCTTAACAGCTACACGGCTGGGAGTCTGCTCTCGAACGCGGCAAGCGTGCGGCAGGTCGGAAAATACGACGTGGCCGAGAAGTGCGGCAGTTGCGACTGCGGCGTCCCTAAATTTTCGTACGCGACTCCAAGCGCAGAGGTTTTCGCGGGCCTAAGTCGGGAACGTTTCCGGCTGGAGATGAAGCCTTCCAAACAGACGTTTAAAGTGAGCATCCCTGAAAACTGTGTGCGGCTGTTCTATGCGATGTCGTTGTACGTGCTGTGGGTCCGCAGCAGCTGCGACGGCAGCAGCACTAGTAGGGACTAGTAGTCAGTTCAGCAAAAACTTTGTTAAAATAAAGATTGGGAAGCGGGGGGTGGCGAGGCGTCGGCTTGCAATCGTGTAAATACAGTATTGATCACAGTGCCAAGTTCGGGGTGCGCCTATTATGCGCGAAAATAAAAAAAATCTGATTTTTCGCGCCCTAACTAGGGGTGCGCCTATTATGCGAGTGCGCCTATTACGCGAGTAAATACGGTAAATAAAAATAAAATGCAGATGCATTATCAGTTATTACTTCTTTTACCCCCCGGGAATTAACGCGTACCGAGAATTTGAACCCATTTCGCTTCACCGAAAACTCCCGCACACAGAGAGAAACCACGGAGACGGGGACACTCACTTTGACATCCAGGCCTGGCACCAGAAACACGGTGAAGTCTGTGACCTGGCCTGGGGTAGCAGAGGCCGCTGGAGGGAACCGCATTCGAGAAGAAGACGGATGACTGCGAGGCCCACTGCGACGCCTCGTTGGGGAGCCGCCGTCAGGAAGGCCCAGGCCTCCAGAGAAACTGCGTTCCTTGCGCATGGGACGAGTCCTGCAGAAGTACAAAAAACAGAAGGCTTATATACAAGGGGAAAAAATTTTTAAAAAATATATACAAATGATTTCATACTGTCAGAGTCCGCATGCACACCTTACTCACAATATTTTAATGCAGGCATGTACAGAACATCCCCCTTCAGCGCGAGGATGAATGAGGATTAATTCAAGTATACATGTCACCCAAAGTTATGTACAGATCTCAAAGGCTACGAAAAATCCACACAGCATACCACCTGAAAGGTTTCATACAAAGGTTTCAACAGTCTGTAAAATTTCACGTATTGTGGCTCCCTGTGTCTCCTGTATGCTTCATTGGATGCACGGTGCCCACTTAAAAAATACTACAGCAACAAAGAGCACATTATTACAAGTGCAGCAGGTGATGCCACTTTCGTGATTTCAAGTGGAGGCACAGTTGTGGAAGAATGTACTGCCATGAGAGCCCACGAGGCTATACCTATGACTTCAGTTTTTTTGCACTACTGTTTGCAACGAATACTGAGTACACTGCAGTATTTTGAGGCTACCATAACGTAAGCACAGAAGCATTCAGTATTAGAGTTTGTGTAGCAGCAGGTTACAAGCTGCAACTGCAATCTTCCATCCAGTAACACAAACTGCTATATCATTTTCTAGACATGACATGTCACATTATTGCTTACTGTGGAGAAGATACTACATGTTTATCAGATACTACTGCAGCTGGAACAAGAGAGATATCAGAATAAAGTAACACTACTCTTCTGATATGAAGTGCGCGGCCTTGTGTTCTGCTCTCCTCAGAAGAATCCTCAATCCTGAGAACAAGCTTACTCAATGTTTATACAGCCAGAAAAACACAAAGTTGTTTTTCAAAAAACGGGTCAATGTGACTGTTGGCACCGAGAATTATGTAACATAGATTCTTTGACATATGTACATATGTAACGAACAAATGCGCATTCGTGTGTGCTCCTCAGCCTGTGTGATGCAAACTGTGGAAGAACAAAAAGGGAATGCAGTCATGTAAGAAAAAAAGCAACCAAGAAAGGTGCAGATTATGGAGCTAGCTGCATAACCAAGAAGGCTAGTAGAAGAAGGTGGTCAACCTTTTGCATGAGAAAACTGCCTTATAGCGAAGCTTCAAGGATGCGGCTGCTAAGAGAAAACTAGGCTACAAACTCAAAAGAACTGAGCTTCAAAGAAGACCTGGTACTCACATTTTGATGGGTTCCTCCTCGTGGGCTGGGTCCCTGGTGTGTAGCACACATTTGCCGCTATTGAAGAACACCTTGATGTCCAGCTCGAAGTCAATGCTGGGCTCAACCTGCTGCTGCTTTGTTGGCACAGGTGTGGTGTGGCCGGCACGCACTTCAGCAACCCTGCACAATGGCACAACAGTATGTTTAACTAGCTCTACTTGGCAATGAAAAAAGTACTCAGCTGCACGTGCAATGCACCTGGCAAGATGCTTGTCTGCAAAAACTCTTATAGCAATTTGTTACTGCAAACCATTCGACTGCTTTGAACCAAATGTGATGTTATAGTTATTGTAAAGATAACCATATCAATTACAATGATGATTATACACATGCACATCAGCAGCTGCCCAACATACAGTTCAGACAGGCACATAACAAAGCTGACGGATATGGCTGTTTTTGGTAACTCAGTATTCCTGCCTCCTTATAACATAAATTCATGTGTTTTTTTTTTCTTTAAATTAGGGACACACAAAATGCCCTAAAACAGTACACTTTAGGTATTGCGTATAGTAAACAAGTCATTGGTTAACATCTCAACACAATTTGCAGGCATTTTGGAGGGAGATATCAGATTACAGTTATACCACTCTTCCGATATAAAGCGCGTGGCCTTGTGTTCTGCTCTCCTCAGAAGAATCCTCAATCCTGAGAACAAGCTTACTCAATGTCTATACAGCCAGAAAACACAATGTTGTTTTTCATAAAACGGGTCGATGTGACTGGCCCGCGTGGCCAGAGACCAGACTGCATAAGTTTCCATAAAAACTTATTTTTCCATCGCCAAATCTTTGCAACAAAAATAAATTTCTTACTAAAGCAGTACAGCTTTGTTGAAACTATACATTCCAAGGGGTTAGTTTTGGGGCTATGCGGAAAAGCTCATTACGCATCGCCAGTGTTCCAAATCTTTTGAAGGTGAGAGGAAGTTGTTTTCTTATCGCTCCAAAAGTTGGGACTTCTGTGTAAGCGAGTTAGGCTACTAGAGGTTACAAATGTTGTCCATGTGCACTCGTTCGCGTTTCTGAAGAGAGTGTAGGGCTCCCCAAAAGCTCCTTACGGTGGTGGCAGGATGTCGTCGCGGGGGCTCAGTGCTGGCTCTGAGGGCTCGCTCGTCGGTGTGGGCGCACCACTGTTGGTCACACTAGCCGTCGTCTGGGAGAAGACACTGTCCAGAGATAGCTCCCTGCATTGAATGACAAGAGGCAGCCAAAGGTTAAGAATGAACTGCTCCACGGGCCCATAATTTCTCACTTATTTCTCTCCACTCGGTCTCAAACACAAACCACAGACAGCCCAACTGCCTGTATTATTTACAATGACCTACTATACAGCTGAACCCGGATATGCTGAACGTGAAGGGGATTGCAAAATAGTTCGATACATAAAAACGGAAACAGATAAGTTTATCTATAACCTAGAAGCAATGATACATTGCAATCATGTTAGTGAAGCACTTCTTGTAGCAACGTGCTGCTCGTTGGCATGCTGGAAGTGCATAGCTCGCTAGGCTTTGCTAGGCTTAACATCGAACCTGCAATGGACAATGCTTTAGAACTAGCCACTTGTGATCACAACACATCTAATGCTGTTACCAGTACTCAATTAAATAAAGTACAGTTGGTTTCCATAACGCCTTCGGCAGCAAAGCATAGCAGGCGAGGGCCGTCATTAGGCTTTAGCTGGGTTGGCTTCAACGAATGACAGCAATATGGAAAAGGAGCACCAAGGACCGAAGTCGACCTTCAAGCATACCTCACACACCTTGACATGCTATTTCAAAGCACCAGTGCTGCCAGCCCACCACCTGCAGTGGCACGGCGCCATTTGGTATTTCAAATGTTCTGCTGAATGCAAACATGATAAACGAAGAGAACTGTGCTATAATTCTGTACAAAAGTTTCAAAGAAATGTTCTGATTATTCAATATAAACAATAATTTGATATATCCGGGTTCACTGTATCTGAGCGTGACTACTAGCATTCATTCAGCACATGAACAACTTGTGGGGTGAGATCTGACACAAGGCCAGGCATGGCTGAGTACTGGGCCTAGATGCAGTATGCAGTAATTGATTTCGTCTGCATTGCTTCTAGCCTGTGTGAGAAGTTATGAACTTTCGAACATTTTATTATAGTGCATGAATAAAAAATAAAAAAACTACTACAACAAAGACCACGTTATATTCAACCCTCACAGCTTGTGAAATCAGAATACATTCAGGACTGAAAGTTGAAAATAGCAATCTTTACAAAATACGTTTCATAGGTTTATGATGCATGATGCACTCCTCATTCTCCCAATGCTCATGTTACGTGTAACATCATAATCTGAAACATAAGATTGGTTAGGACCTCCTGCCAAACTGTGCCGACAACCAGCTATTTCCCATAAACATAAAAGCTGCTACAAGAACCTAAACAGAGTGGCCTACCTGTGGACCAGTGATATGGGTCGCCTAGGGGTGGCTGGAAGATCGGACATGTCGAATGAGGCCGTGCGTGTGTGGGTTCCTGTGCCAGCCCCATCCTTGGTAGGAGAGACAGGCATTCCTCCAGAAGATGGGGGAGTGGCATGCTCCAGGTGGTTGGCAATTCGAGCCTCTTCCTCTGGTGTGTCGGCAGGCAGCCGGGACATGGTGCCCAGGCCGAGCTTATCTTTGATTGACGCTGCCTGAACGTGCAAACATACCATCCGTGTCACTGGCACTACTGTGACAATCTCTATATAATGCAAAAGTTATTTTTGTAACTTCTAAACCGAGCGCCTGGTGTTGTGTTACATATAGTTCCAAACAATTTTTAACTAAGTGCAGAACACTTAACACTTTGGACAGAGTTAAAGGGCATCAACGTTCGAAAGAGGCTATTAATGTGTCTTCCTTTGAAACAGAAGTGCCATCTTTAAAATCAGCACAATCAAAATCCAGACAAAAGCTAGGCATCCCCAAGGAACTGTCACTGAAACTGCCACAAAGTAAACTGCTGAGCTGACAATGACAGGAGTTCGCATCTATCCCTGTGTCCTGAGTGAACCCCCCTTTCTCTTCCTCTGTATTTTTTTCATGCCTGTTATCATGTCAGAGCCACTTAACAAGCTCCAACTAGCCAACCTTCTTTAGTTTGAAAGAAACAAGGCTGTTTAGAAAACACCCCCACCAAAACCCGTGAAGAAGAGCAGAGTGAGGCGGAAATAAATGTTTTTGTGAACCGTACAGGACTGCATTAAGCATGAGTAACTTTTTTTCCTTTATTCATTACCACCAGGTAATCTCTTGCATTGTAGCCAAATATGCATAACAAACGAGTTTTCACAGAACAACACATTCCCCAACATGCCTAAGCTTTGTATCAATACAGTGCTGAGCATCAAAATAAAAGAGGACGAAGTACAGTGACTGCTAAAGTTCATAAGTTAACATGTCAAAATTTTAGAATGCAGGTAGTAATTTTGGTGGTTACAGTCCCACGCCCAATCACTTGTAACTCCCTGCACCACGGAGCTGCAGCTTTTTATGCTTTCAAAGTAACTTTTTCACAAGCAGGCTGCATGTATCATATGAAAAAAATTTACAAATCAAGCACAGCAGCACTCATAGCACTGATTTTCGTAGGAACTTTAAGATGCTTTAAGCGGTTTACAGCCCACATACATTCCTCAGCCACTATACGTCCCCTCTACACAGCCTCTGCTCTTTCTAAGACAACTCACCACGAGATTTTAGCAAGATGATAAGCAGAAACCAAGAGAGATAAGCTTGGCACTTCCAGCAATAAAAAAAACTGTCTTAAAGACCAAAGAGAGGCAAATAGATGTCACAAACCTTGACACTTTGCCTGCGCAGCTTTTTGATCACATCTCGACGGAAGTCATTGAAGACAGCTGTTTCAAGCTCTTTCAGTCGCCTTTCCTCCTGTTCAATGGTGCTCTGGCTGGCACCCAGGAAACGCAGATCGCTGATAATCTTGGCCTGCTCATTCATTTCCTTCTCTATCAGGCGGGACCGTTTCTTAGCATCCAAACTTGGATCCAGCAGCAGGCAGGCATGGCGAAGGGTCACTGGCTCCTGAGTAACATGACATAGTTGCGTGAGCAGTCTCATGAAAACTTTCAACTGTTGTCATGCTAAAGATATGAAATTGTCTTTTATAATCTTTCATTATGCCCAACTTGAACCATAACAAAATGAACACACTTCTAATAATTAAATATATCAATCACAACATACAACAATATTGAAAGCAAGAAATGTACGCATGTGACGGGACCACTGCAACAGTTGAGTACATGTACACCAACTACATTTCACAATTCCTACTGTGTTGCACACTCAGTTAAATCTTAAAACTACATTATATAAACCCGACGCTTCAATATTCCTCATTTTGGAGTCATAAACGAGTGACCTGCACAGGAAATATGCAAGATTCCTAATTGCAAAAAAAGAGGGCTTGCGCGAATATCCAATAATTTCTAATATTTGGCTGAATACTAGTACAACACTTGCTTGCTTCGTGTGGTTTCAATTTCAAGAACCATATATTGCCATGTTAAGTCAACTTCGAGCATAAGTTGATCCCCACTCATAACCTGACCCTTCAGGTGACTTTGTGTGCCACCTTTACTAAATTTAGTTCTAATGAGAGCCACTGGCCAGGTCATACAGTCACAAATGAAATCACTGACTACCTGAAAACCTCCTTCCTTGCTCAAACCCTTTCGCATGGCGGAGGACCAAGGAAGTCACCTGTACCCATGGCACTAGTCACATGCAGTTACCTGTTGACACCAGCAACCCTTACAACTAGTCAATGACGGCCGGCTATCCAGCTGCGAGAGCCATTGTGAGCTGCAAGCATGTAGAACTACTTGTGTTCCTAGATGAAAACATTTAGATTTCAGCACTCTGAGCTGCTAATGTAAGCAGTTTCCTGGAAGAGCAACACAGCATTCGTTTCTTTTTTCACAATCTCTCTCTATGCCCTGTTGCGATACTGTATGCAGCTACTTGAGGCTTCAACCCCTGGCTCTATCAATTCGTATATTGTTTTGTTATGCTACGAATGTTGTACTTAATTCTGAATTAGCAGCAAGGTAAAACATTGTTTTTCCTCGATTCGAGATGCTGTTTTAAAATTCTGAAATATAGTTTTAAGGCTTCAGTGCACTTTCTTTTTCTTTATGTAATGCCCTTTTTTTGTTAGAGAAATATATGATTTTGAAAATGCCTGTGGTGCTAGCCAACCTTATTTATGCACCAAAAGTATTAGAAGTATTCACTTCTAAATTTTTCGAAGAAAATTACTATTCGCTCTGAACTTACTTTGAACCCAGAAAACCACTGTTTGCACAAAACTAAAAAGTTCCTAAAGGGTTCAGCTTAAGTTAAGGACAACGCAGCGAGCTATGGAAACAAAAATTATAGGTTTAAAGTTAAGAGACCAGAAGCGGGCAGAGTGGGTGAGGGGACAAACGCAGGTTAATGACATCCTAGTCGAAATCAAGAGGGAGAAATGGGCTGGGGCAGGGCATGTAATCCAAAGGCAAGATAACCGCTGTAGATTCCAAGAGAAGCTCAGGGGCGGCACAAAGTTAGGCGGGTGGATGAAATCAAGAATTTTACGGGGATACAGTGGCTGCAGCTGGCAAAGGACAGGGTTCATTGGAGAGACATGGGAGAGGCCTTTGCCCTGCAGTGGGCATAGTCAGGATGATGATGATGATGATGATGATGATGATGATGATGATGATGATGATGATGATGATGATGATGAAAAAGCACTGCAAGTTCGATTAACGGGGGACGCCAATCTTAAATGCGAAAAAAAAATGCAAATAGGCCGGTTTTCTACAAATCACATTTTCAGCATGTTTAAACATTCACCCTTCTCTGTTAAAAAATATCGAAGTCCTCATCTAGAAATACAAAAAAAATCTATGTTTTCTGCATATGAAAGCTCGCTTCCTCCGCTACGTTCCCACCCCCAAAAAGGCACGGGTTGAGCAATGGGTGCCCACCGCCACCACGTGGTCATTCCAGTGCTGATAGTTCTCAGGTGTCAAGAGAGGGGATGTGCGAGAGCTCACAACCGTGAAAATAAAACATGGCAAGTCCTTGAAAACAACCCTAGGCACAACAAGCGCCATGTTTGATTACCTGGGCAGCTCGAGCTTGCTCCTCAGGGCTTTCACCCTCGTCTCCTTCCCCTGTCAGGGCAGTGAGTGTGCGGAACAGCGCTGACAGAGCTTTGCTGATGCCCACGTCAACATGGATGTCCACGCCTTCCATCTGCCACTGGACGTTCAGGATCCACTTGGCATTACCTGCGTGCAGCATGCCACTGAGAACCCAATCTGCCAAACAGAGCTAAATGAACGTCCCAGTTCTTTCCCCACCCCTTTTTCTAAATTCTGCATGACCGCATCTAAAAGTCCCCTCAGCCTGGAGAATACAGACTGGGAGTGAAATAACCTCCAAGTCAATAACCTTAAGCTATGCAGCCACAAACTGCGCACTGACAGCATGTGAATGCAAATTTCCACCAGTTGACACAATGCAATTATGAGTTACTTGTGCCACCATGAAAAAATAATGACATATAATGTAACAGAACTTAGCTGACAGACATTAAATAATGCCCTGGTCACTCCTCACTTAAAAGCACAGTCATTACACATTAAAAGTGAGTAGCAACCAACTGAATTTGCTTTAGCATCTTCATTCCTACTCTATTATTATGTCTGTGTTCAATTTGTCAATAACAGCATAACCTGACAAGAAACAACCTTCAATCGCGCCCCTCAACAAGCAACAAACATTTTTCTTCTCATCAGTTAAAAAAAAATTCTAAACACGTGGTCAAAACTTTCAATTGTGTTTTCTTTTACTTTGATATGGATGGAATGTTGCAACTATCAATGTTAAATAAATGAAAGCACAAATTTGAGTAAGAAAGCATTTATCTATCCTCTAACCCTCAAAAAAAAAAAAAGGGAAGAAAGAAATCGTTTCAATAAGGTGAAAGTTATGAATGAGAGAAAGACATGCAGAAAGTTACATGAAATATTGCCACATAAAGAAAGCAAAATAATTAAATGAAAAAAGGCAGGTGCTTCATTGCATCGCTGGCAAGAAGTACCTACACTTTTACTTCCCTGAAACATGTTTTACAACAGACCACAGCCTTTACTCGTAAAGGAACAAGGGAAGAATGCCATAAGCTTGAAACTCACTGCCAGCTTGTGCAGCAATGGTGCGAGAGCAGATCTCATAGGTGCCCTCAGACACAACACACAGGTTCGTGGTGGTAGCATCATTAGGGTCAGGCTTCCAGTCTTCCATGGACACCTCAAACTCATCCGCAAAGCGCAGGCATAGCCCTGCACACAGTCAGCAGTCCGTGGAATGTCAGAACATTCTGTGCAAGCCCCTGCCCCAGGTAAGCCCAACATTCAACCTTACATGCAGCCTTCGTCAAAAGATTAGATCCTAGGTAGTTTGTTTCTAAGCCATGTAGTGGAGCTCTTGTAGCATCCCTGTAAATCCTAACCTTTGGAGGGATGAGGACAAAGTTCTTTTCACCTTCCAGACATTTTGGAAAGCTAGGAATGCCTAACAAGCCACACCTTGTGGCCTAGAAGCAAGCCCCCTTGGGCTCTGAACTTTGGCAAATGCTGTACACATCACAGTGTAGGAATGGAAGGCATATGAATGAATATCGTTGGCATGGCGCTCCGCAGCCCGTAGTGTGCCCGCAGCCCGTATTGTGCCCGCACTCCAGCAGGTGGCGTACGGAACTGGGGCTCTTGGATGTAGAGTGCAGTGCTCAGAAACATGCGAAATGCTTGGGCGGATTCAGGCAAGGCACAGGGCAAACTGCTACCTGCACAATGCAACCCGCTTGCCTTATTTTCTGAATTCCAATAAACCTAGCACCCTATGGCGCTTTACATTAAATGCTCGTTGCGAAAAATGCAGGCCACTAAAAAGAACAGGCTGTTCACTCACACTGAATGTTTGAAGTGGAGCGGGCCGTGACAGCAGCTACTTAGTGATACATATGACAGCGTTCTTAATATTTTGTTCTCCGTACATTAGGCTACGCTGCAAGTGAAAGCTCGCCTAATAATGCATTAGCCCTCAGTGGGAGGCAGAAATCCAACCCACGCTCTCGTCACTTGGGCTCCACAGCAGGACGACTTCGTTCAAGCACCTTCCCTAATCCAACACCATGGTGACATTTCAGGATAACTGTGTTTCCAATACCCCTCTCCAGGCTATTCAAAGATCACATGACCATATGAGAGATAATGTTATGTGACTGCAAGCTGATGACATGACATAGGACATGACATAAGGTACGGCTCGATTTAATGCTGACCTACTGCAACTGCTCCTGCCCATGACACTGCCTGCTTTGTCATCTTCGAGTCTGTGACAATATAATTAAACTGAGGGCAAAAGTAGAGCCCTTTAAAGTCAAATAATAGCCTTATTTCTCTATCACAAAAGCCAACAGCAAAACCTAGTAAAATACAGTACCTAAAGTGATTTGCACTATCAGTCCGATCCAAACCTTGGTTCTAGCATGATAAGGAATAAAATGAACTCAATTCAAGACAGACCCTAATTCAAAGTGCTTGTGAACAGTTTGGGAACAACAGTAGTTTCCCAGAGACACAATAAAAAAAAAGCCCGGACAGACAAGAAGTTAACACAAACTTTAGTGGTGCCACAAGAGCATAATAAAATGCCTTTTCGTACGCATGCATTTCTCCAGAATGACAAAGAAATGATGAATACAGGGAAGCCTTGAATGTGCCAGGCAATTAAGCTCATATTACTTACTAAACAAGTGCACAAGAAGCATGATGGTTGTGAAAAGTTTTTGGCAAACACTGAATGCACACTGTTTCATGCCACAAGAGAACCACTGTTGCACTAAAGACTAAAATTGAGAACTCAATGGCTGAATGGAGACATTGTACATGGGCTAACCCATGGGAAATCGCACATGGGACAAGCTAACCAGACCTAAAAGGTGTCAAAATCTTCGTCGAATAGTAGTCTGCTGTAGTCAAGAACCCATCTGTGCTCGGTATCTCATCTGGTTTAATCGCAACACGATGTGGTCCTAAAGAGGAATTCTGCAACCATGACAATACAACGATCACCTGCCCCACATGATATTCATATCCACTGTTGAAAAGCAGAGTCACCTGTGAAGCGGGCCTTGCTCACAAGGGAGCCACATGAACATGCTGAAATCCGTGTGTTCTCGAGGGTCACCACTACAGCTGGTGTGGCGTCAGCATCAAATAGCCTGCTGTTTGTCAGGGTCTGCATGTGAGAAGATGAAAAATTAGAAGGCAAGCTCTACAGCCAGTGCTTTGCAAAGACTTCTCTAGATACACATGTACCTATACGAATGTACCTAACACATAACGGTGCACTTGCTTACCCCTTTGTTGAGAGGCATGCAGATGCCAAGGTCCTGAACTGTCAGCTGGAGGAAAAGGGTGCCTAGCGCTTGGCTGCTCAACTGAGGGAACTGAGGCACACGTTCAAACAGCTGCTGTGTGGCTGTCAGTACCTGCAGGCAAAGACATAAGCCACTGTCGATTGAGCGAATTGCTTTACGACAGTTTTACTGCCTGCTCCATTAAATGCGAAATGCTCACACAAATCTCTGAGGTAACCTTTACCGGCTATACCATGTGGGGACGCACTCGTCCTCTGTGGTTCGCTTTCCCGCAATGCACCCTCAACTCGTTCCCTGTGGTTAGCTTGTCCGCAATGCACTCTCCTTGGTTGTGTTACTTTAACTAACAGGGGAGAGTGCTCGCGTCGCAGCGACACTAGCGCCACAGATGGCGTGTTTGCTGCGCGCGCGGAGGAGAGACGGGTCTCTTCTGCTCGGCACCGGGAAAGCGTGCGGACGTGTCGCGTGCCGCTTCACTCTTCGCCGGCAGGCAACCTCGTGTGGAAACATGCTCCCGCCAGCCCCTCCCGTCCGGCCTCGGAAGTTTTCCCCTGCCCTAGCGTGGGTGAACATTCGCTCGTAGCCATGCTGGTGAGTCGGACGTCCTCGATTCCTCGGCATATTTTGTTGCTAGCTGGCGTTATTGTTGTTATAACAATAAACGCCTTGTTTGTGTCAGCCAGTGTGTTGTTCCTTTGTTCCCGCAGAGCAAGGCCCGTCGGCGTGCGCTCAATAGCGTACGGGACCACGGGGTGGGGTCCGCGTGGTTTTGAACTGTGTCAGTCGCAGTTAAACGGGGAGAATGTATTTATATCTCCCCAATTATTAAGACCCCACAACCAACACAACTACAACAAACATTACACGGTCATAGTGTAGCCCATCACAAAAAGGAGCCTTAGTAATCCATGGCAAAGACTGGCAAACATCTTAGTACACTAGGATATTCCTTTCACTCCTGCATACATGAAAGCAATTGCCTGTTCAGACAGCAAACCATAATAAATTATAAAACAAGCAAAAAAAAAGTTGATGATATCGTACAATTCTACACTAGAAAATTTGTAAGCACAAAAGAATAGGTTATATCTTTGCTTTAAAACAGTAAGACAGTACTAAAGGACATGGGGACTTGCCAAGCCTCCAACCCCTTAGGTTCAGCTTCCCCATGAAGGCCAATCACCCTAGTTATTCTGCCTATTAAGGGAGGGTGCCTGCATCGCTGCTACATGACCAGCATGCCTGGCAGTGCTGGTGCTAGGGGAGCAGGGTTCTCTTGTCTTCAGCATCGGGAAATTATCTTGTGCAGAAGTTTTGGTGCACCTCCACTCTCCACCAGCAAAATGAAGCCTCATGGGAACAACTCTCAAGAGCTCATCCCATCTACCCTTGGAATGTCTCTGCTGCCCTACCATAGGCAAACACGTACTTTGTGAGTGGAAGGTGCTCGATACATTAGCATGGTTTGGGTGTCCACAGAGATGTGAGACAATTACTGCGCCATTTTCTTTCCTCAAAAACCAATTATCATTTTTTTGTTGAGTTTTTGAGCCTCTCCCACCAATCAACTGCCTCATAATACTTCTCTAAGCGATTTTCAGTTCTAATGCATGTTTTCTAATACTATGCCGAAAAGACTGAGGTACGGCATATTTGAGGCTTTTTTACGAGGTCATTGTACAGATGTGTAGCCCTTTTTTACAAAACCAGCGGTCAAAACAACTTGAAAATGACATCTTTAATTCCTGCAGTGATTCTGCGTGCAATTTTAATATGTGTTTGAAAGTGAGACATGCATATGGCTTGGGCCTTATATAGTGTTAAAATCGCACAAGGTAATAGTCGACTCTCATCCACTGCCATTTGCACTATAGAACTTTTACGGTACAGCAAGGTTTACAAGGCTGTGAAGAGTAACATCCTTCACTTCTTAAACATGGGAGGCAAACAGAAGACACACACAATTTGCCAAAACCGATTCGCTCACCTCTTTGTTCAAGCTGCCCCTCTGCTCATTCCAGTACTCATAGGCATTCTTGTAATTGAGCCAAACTAGAACAGCTGCAAAATAGATTACAGTAATCATGTTGACTACTGTTTTTCATCTTCATGAAACCAAGCTTCTGCCCCCACAAATACCTTTATCAAGTGCAATGGGCTGAAAGTAGATCATAGGTCGGTTCAATGTGATAAGAACAGCTTCCTTGTCATCGTACTGGCTGGAGATCATCTCATCCTGAAGAAAGAACACATGGGTGGTAATTCAGTGCTGCTGGTGCCACTCTACAAACACTAGCATGACTTTCAGGCTACATACCTGAAGTGCATTGCGTAAGCATATTCGGGTCTTGAAGAAAGCAAACTGCTGAAATTCTGCTTCTTCAAACAATGTGTTCTGCAAGAAAATGAACAAATGAAATTGGAACTGTTTTCACATTCAACAAAGGCTATAATCACTGTCGTGGGATCACTGTACTAAAACAAGCAAATCCGGTCTTGGGCACACCTATGCTTTATTCCTCACGTGTGTTGCATGACATTTGCAACCGAAATACTGCAGAAACACTTTGCAGGAGCACTTTTCATCACTTCGTTCCAGACAATGATCAAATTTTATGACCAACGATGCATTTTAGCCGCATGGAGCTTTTAATGCTGTCGCATTAAAATCTTATATTAGGCGCAGGTTCTTACAATCCCGAGTAGTGTGACAGCCGCTGTCATTCCAATGAATTAAAAAAGAAGAAAGAAGGCCCAGAGATGAAGAAAGCTAATCCCCGTTCCTTATGCTCCACAAAAACGGCTTCCGTCTGATGCAAGCCATCAGCCTCACTATGGTAACTTCTTCTGCCGACAGCCTACCTTGACAAGCTGGCCAAGCGCCAGGCTGAGGTCCACCTGGCCCTTGCCAAACAGCTTCATGGCTGTGACCGCACGTGAGGCGTTCTGCACCCGGTTGGAAAGCTGCAGGTCGAGGGTTCCCGTCTGCAGGCGCACTGCACTGGCCGTTGGCGTGGTGGCTGTCAGTCGGATGCCCTTCAGCCTCAGCTGCAGCGAGAACAGCAGCTGGCCTCCACTGCCCAGCGTGCCGCCTCCAGGGGCCCCCTCCCACAGGCGCAGAGGCCGTGTGCCGGACATCTTCTGTACTACCTCGTTCACCTCCTGGGGGAGATTACGTGACGGAAAAATTCCACATCACCAGAGGAAGCATTCTGACGGGACAAACTTCGGCTCCATTTAACTGCTGCAACACTGAAACTGGACGCACAAAAACGAAAAAGGATAAAAAAATTCAGGTAGATGCACTTCCTCTAAACACGAACCGTACATCACGTAGCATGTCTCAAGCACTGCCACAGATCAAAGACTCTGCAAATGTGCTATAGATTTCTTTGGAAACTGTTGAATATATGCGCTTGTCTGCACTTCCTATGCTACGAATATATGCGCTTGACTGCACTTCCTATGCTACCAAATATGACATGCATAAAAATGCATATCAATGACATTCCCAAAGAAAGGGAAAGACTTGGTGCACAACATCAAGCATCGTGGACCTACTACACTTTCCAGGATTTTTAGCAGAAATGCAGCAACAACAGCACATGTCCACAACTGCAATGAGGCACCCAGATGAGTGTTGCACTATGCAAGAGCAAAATCATAGCGCAATAAAGTCTGGAAATGTAGTCCTCAATGATCCAATTAGATGTGAGCCCTATCAAGATTGTAAATTGTAAACTGTGGTGTTTGACGTTGTGGGTACCTCCCTTAGTCCCTCCGCGCACGGGGTCAGCATGTAGCCCAAGAGTGGGCTTCCTTACATGTCCCGAGGCGTGCGAAGAGAGAGACCCACTGCGTGGTTCGAGCACCGAGCCGTAAGGGGACCGGTCTGCTCTTGCCGCGTTCGTGCGCTCTCAATCCAAGAGCAGTAGCACGTTTGCAGCACACGTATTTATTGTGCTGACAACAGCGGTACACTTATACACAAGCACTGCATGCGGCACTCCTTTCACCCGTGCGCACCTGGCATCCACCACCACCCGACAGCGGGCCGCGACGATGCGCGTGCAGACCGGTGCGGCGGGAAAACTCTAGTGAGAGCCGCGCTGACTCGGGTCAGCGGCGGCGGTTACTCGGCGGGTTTCGCCGGGCGCTCGCAGGTTCCGCAAGAGCGGGGCGCGAGGCTCTCGGCTTGCGATGTTCGGGACCTGTGCGACAAGGCACGCGTATGGCCGTCGGCAAAGGCCTCGGGGACAGCGAATATTGGTCGCTCACGTACCTTATCGCTTGCGTCGGCCCGTGTTCCGCCCTCGACGCACGCCCGTCACCAACTCTCCCGCGCTTCCGCAACCCGCTACCGAACAGCACAACTTCGCCCCTACGTCACACCCCCGCAACCCAATCAGCGGACCACGTAGCACGACCCCCCGTGGAGTGCAGCCGGGATCCCCGCGAGACCGGAGGGCCCAGCGGGTGGTTAGGCAGCGTCCAGAGCCGTACCGCGCCTCCGCTAGAGGACAGGGTTTCGCAGCAGTCGAAAAGGAGCAGCACAGGCTGCCCTCGAGACAGCGCGAATCCCCACAACGTTTCGAAGTGACACACGGGCTATGAGGGATGCCATAGTAGAGGGCTCCGGATCAATTTAGACCAACCTGGGGTCCTTTAACGAGCGCTGACATTGCACAGCACACATTTCGCCTCCATCAAAACATGGATGCCACAGCCAGGATAAAAGCTGAAACCTTGAAGTCAGCAGCCAAACGCCAAAGCCACTGAGCCACTGTGGCAAGCATGTGATCATATCAGCTCAGCAAGGTGTAGCAAAACATTACTCTTTTGTTGCTTGATGCAATGTGCAAGATATAATGTTTTGGAGAAGCATACTGCACTGCACATGAAGACCAGATTTGCAGCTACCAAGCAGTTTGTGGTAAAGACCAAATGTGACACCTGCACCGCAGTCATTTACATAATCATGCCCCTGTTGCAATCTCTGCAACAGCAAGGAGCTAGAGGGCATGCTTACTCGGTTTACTACAGTCATGCCAAGTGTGATTATCAACACGCACGCAAGGTGTGGTCGCAGCTTTTTCGGCAAAGCAATGGCAACCCAGTACTGGTAACAAGTTATACATCTAGTAGCCAATGGAAAAAGTAAGGCCTTCTGCACAATGCACCACGTTGCCTTTCTTTTAAGCACAACCCATACTATGACTTCCACAAGTGCATTGCAGGCCATAGTGAAAGTGACCACAAATTCTAATTCACTCACAGGACCACAGTTTCTCGTAGTGCGACACACCTAGCGGCTCACAAAACAACATGGAAACTGCATGAATTCAACTTGCCTTACATGATAGGTTTTTGGAAGCTTCACCTACCGCACAATGTACCTCATTTCGTAACTCTTTGTAGGCAAATTACTCAGCCATGACTGAGGGACAGACGCTTCTTTGCAAGTGAAGTGGGAGTAGCTTCAACTAAGTTTTTTATAACAAGTGGAAAGCTTCAGGTCTGTGCAAGCTAGTGGCCCACCTAATGGCAGTCTATTATTGACATTGTAGCCGACGACTGAGCTTGTGTTGACAAAATGGCTACTAGAAGCGGTTGCTCACATTTCGTGAGAGTGGCCACGTGCTAGTCCGAACATGGAGACGGAGTGCACGTACCTTCATAAAGACCTTCTGCACGAGCACCAGGTGGTTGAGCAAGTCGGTGGTGAGGCTGTGCTCAAACGTGCCGATCTCGGCCAACGCACTGAGGTAGGAGCCCCGACGAAGCACAACACCATCGGCGTCCCTCTGCGAAGGCCCACCAGGGTCCTGTAGGTATTCAGCCGCCACCTGCACAGGCGGCAGCTCCACACTGGCCCGTGACGGCAGGTTGGCTTCACACGCTGGGGGAACCTGCATATGTGCCACCAAATAACTGCAGCAATTGAATCAAAGCGGAGAGCCAGATGAGCGGCTACACTCAATGCACACAATGAACTGAGGCCAAATGAGAATAGGGATCCTGCACACAATGCTGTAGAAGCACATGTCCACAACAACAAAGCAAACTTCTATCGTTGGAACAATCAAGCGCTGTTGGCAGCCTGTGCACTGTGTGTGCTTGCACGCTAGAAAATGTTCCCGGCCACTGTATCCTGCCTCCTTCTTTATGCCAGAGTGCCAGTTTTCAGGCTTAACGCAAGTACGACTCTACACAGCATTCTCACGTTTCCTACAAGAGTGGAAAATCATATACAGTAAAATCTTGTTAAGGTATACTCATTCAAGTGGCAGTTCTGCTTAGGATGTGTAGTCTCATAAAATCCCAGACTCAGCTTCCATTAAACCTCGTGCGTTTGGTGGCCGCCCATGACATAGTGGCTTATATCAGTTAGCACGTGCCTATCATCACGTGTACGAGCCTGAAGGGGTCATCACATATGAGCCTGAAGCAGCACGTCTCGCATCGGGGCGAAACTCCTAGTGTTCATCATCAAGGAGAGGCTCGACCTTATGTGGAATATCCAGCATGACAAGAAAGAATCTGTGATGGCATGCTAGAAGGACCTTCCATTAACAACAGTGCTGCGTCTGTTCACCCAAAGCAGGATGTAATGAAGAAGTTGGACCCATTTTAAGAACCTTAGAGTCGATATAAGCAGCGGCGGCCTGCGGCAAACACAAATAATGGATTTATGTGGTGCTAAATGAATAAAAGCTTCCATGTGTGCCTTGTTCCATGGAATACCTCAGGTTATCAATCCTTATCAGGTAAGTGGATATAGTTAAGCTATTTTCGGCTAGAGTGTACTGCCACTTTTCCCATAGTTTTCTGCAGTCATGCGAGGTACACCTTGAACGGGTTTTAATGCACTTATTACTGCGTAAGTTGACTGTAAGCATGGGCACATGTAAATCCTTCTAAGCAGTTTGCCTGCCTTTGTCCTGTGCGTGATTCCAGCAAGCAAATATGTCATTATATTATTTGACTACATTTCAAACAACCTCACAAAAGCTCAATTGCACTGTAATGCCATGAAAAATGCGTTGCAAGAAATAGTCATAACTTCTTTTGATATCCCTCAATGCTGCTTGCCAGTTCCAAACGAAAACTCTTCAATAGTAGACCAACATCATTATTTGCAGGATGGCAATCTGCAACACCAGCTTGCTGGTGTATGAACTATATAAAATACCAGCAATGTTTGCTTTACCGTACGCACTGTGCTGCCCACAAATTACTGCAACACATACACAAATGTGTGCAGTTTTCACCCAAACTTTCTACCAAAGTTTTGAGAGTGGAGTCCCCCTCCCTTCTTTCCCTCATGCCTCACAGTGCTAATCAAAGCCTGTCCAGCTGCTCCGAGTACCTTGGTGTTGAAACTGAGCGAGTGCTGGGGCAGGTGGACCGTGAAGCGAGCCTGGGCCCCCGTGCAACCGGTGCCAGTCAGGGGCCCCATGTGATAGTGGGCACGCAGAGAGGGCAGCAGGGCTGCCCCGGTCGTCAGCCCCTCCAGCAGCAGGTCAAGCCGCACAACGGGGGGCGCAGGCCGTGGGTTCACTGCTGGCAGCATGGGGCTCCCCTGCCATCGCCGGAAATCAGACAGTGACCAAACAGTTTTTATAAAAATGCAAGGACAGTTCAGCAAGGTGCATAGCCGGGCTACCTGAAATGGCTGGTGGCCTAAATGTGTGATGGATGCACTACTCCAAGAAAACAAAAATTTGGTTTGGTTTGGTTTGGTTTGGTTTGGTTTATTGGGGTTTAACGTCCCAAAGCAACTCAGGCCATGAGGGACGCCGTAGTGAAGGGCTCCGGAAATTGCGACCATCTGGGGTTCTTTAACGTGCACTGACATCGCACAGCACACGGGCCTTTAGAATTTCGCCTTCATCGAAGTTCAGCCCCCGCAGCCGGGATCGAACCCACGTGTTTCGGGTCAGCAGCCGAGCGCCATAACTACTGAGCCACCGCGGCAGGGCAAAAAACAAGAATTGCCACCACACTTCTAAGCACTGAGTAATGGGCAAAGGTAGGTAGTTTGGTGCCATCTGGGGATATGTCAAGGAACTTAGCCAGGTTGTGTAATACCCGTGCCATACGGACAAATTTAATGCCTTTAAGTGCTTATTGCCTCAAGCTTTAATGTCATTTGTGCGGTGCCACACACTCAAATTTAATGGCATTAGCCTTACTGCCAGTCACGACCTACCGAGTTTACCATGGCTCAGTCGTCAGAGCAATGCATAGTCTCGTCACCATTACACAAGTAGAAAAGCATGCAACCTTTTTAGTAACAACTTCCTATCCAGTAGGAAATAGTTTATTTACTCATAATTTTCAGTCAACTGAGGCACCTCCACTGTAATTTCGATGCGAAGGATGCAATTTTTACTAGCACTTCCAATAGATACTCAAGGCTTGCAAGCTCGCACGCGAGTTTGTGGCTCCTTTTCTGACCCGTCAAGCAAGAAGCGCAGCATTTTCTGCAAAATAATTTTTATGTCCCCTTTGAACAACACTGCCGAGATATTACACTCATAAGCACTTTTTATATTCAAGTAAAACATCTGACTGCCTTGTAGGCTTTCTCATCGTGACTTTCACATAATGACATTGAATCTGGATGTGTAGCACCAACTCTGAAAATAATGGCATTAACAAACCTAAAGCTTTAAGCATTTACTGCCATTTCTCATGCGTGCGTGTGGCACGGGTGTTGTACACTACACCACTGGCAAGATCCTATTAGACCTACTGCAGCAGTGCTCCTATCAGTGACTAAGCAGTCTAAAGCACCGTGATTGCAATATGCAGGCTGCCAGTTCAAGGCCCTTAGGCACCTTTCATAGCATAATTTCTGTGGCCTCTGTGCCAAACGGATTTTGGGTTTCATTTCATGCTCATTGATACGCCTCATGATGAATTCCAAGAGCAGATTAGAAGTACTTCCAAATCAACTTTTTCTGCTCTTTTTAGAGCGAGGCCATTCCGATGGCAGATCAGGATCATGGGTAGCTTCTTCCAATGGCAAATTGAGAGCAGCAACCGAGCCAAGATCGCTCTAGAGATATCCAGACTGCTCCGCCGAAATCGACGGATTCGACCGGAAGTCTACGTGACACAAGCATGCTTCTTTCTGGTGCCTCATTGTCCCCTGTTCTGCACCAGACGATGTGCGTGACAGAGTGCATGGAACACTGGGTATTTTCTTCGTGAGCAGTGTGCAAGCACTCTTGGCTTGCTCTGGTTTTTCAAATGCATATTTGGGGCGCATGCTCTTTGCTGGACTCGGGTGCTCTGCTGCAGAGCGGGCAGAACGATCTAGATCTGTGATTTGAATTCACCATTAATGTAGCATTTTTTACATGTCCTGCTTCAAAAGTCGTGCTTCAAAACATTTTATGCAGAGCCCTTCAGAACTGACAAGAAAAACTATACACTGCAGGAGTGCTCCTTTTGTGTACACCTAAACCAAAAGCGTGAAGGCCGCATTTACTGCAAAAGCCAGCTGCAGAAGCCTGGTGCTAAGCCTACATGGCCAGAATTGAAATTAAACCTACTGCTCCTCTCTTCCCATTCCCTTGCATCTTGCTTGCATGAGGACGTCGCAAGGAACACACAGCGAAAACTCGCTGTAAAGAGATGGGGAATAACAATTGGTAGTGGAAATCGCACTGTAATGCATATGAAATCTGCACTTCCAAACACCTATGGACATGGACACACTGATTCGGATGGTAAAAGCTAGAAGCAAGAGGCAATCTGAAGAAAGAAATGACACTAGCTTCCTTGATGCTAAATCAAATTCACAGATTAGATTAGGCTTCAAAGCTGCATCCTGTCCTGTCCCAGCACCATCAAAGATCACATACCCATATCACAAATTAGCAGCCCTAAAACAATGCCAGCACACCAATGCTAGTTACACCAAAAAAAATGTGCATTGACAAGCTAATTTTTTAGTCATTACATTTTATCACTTTTACATGTGTTAGGTGTCAAGAAAAAAAAAAAGGCAACGGCGAGCCTTTTCAACATATAGAGCTGCAATACACCCTTACTTCAAAGCTGAATTTCCGTATTACTTCATCTCACCAGAGTGGTTTCCTCAACAGGCGGCCGCTGTGTTGTGCGTCCCGGGGCACTGCGGCGCAGTTCCTGCAGGGTTGTGGACAGCTGCTTACTCGAACGGGTCACCATGCTGTGGAGCACGACAGGGTGCTGGGGTATGTCAATGTGCACTGCCCCCACTGATATGAGGGCCGCGTGTCGCGCTGTAGGGCCCCAGCCACGGCTTGAACCCAGTGCCTGTGATGTGCCCACGGCCATGGTGACAACCATTTGGTGGTTGGGCGGCTGGCCCTCCAACAGGACCACGCTGGCTGGCCCAAGGCGACCCGTGGCAGACGACTCACTCTGGTGACCTCCATCACGAAGTGTCTCCTGTCATAGAACAGATATGGACGCAAGCTCAGGTTTCAAGGGAGCCACCAAATCAGCTGTCTATTTCTCTGTGTCTTATTTTCCGAAGTGACAGTGTCTGTAGCCTTTAAAAGTAATGCATCGCAATGCAGTTAAGCCTGGGCATAATGGAAAGTTGGCAACTTTTCGTTGCACATGCAGGAGAGTGCGTGCGGTCGTGCCCCTGCTATTAGACTGACGATGGTGGCACCTGCCTCTTTCAGAGCCTCCCTGCCCCCGGCCTGCCCGCCCAACATTGCCCTAAGAAATGGACTCTTCACCTCGTGTTGCCAGAGCTCTTCGCCACCTTTGTTCTCAACATGCGACAGCTATTGGTGCTGCAATAATGCGAGCAACCAAGTGGTGGCAATGGGCACCCACTGCTCGTCCCGCATCTCTTTTTCTACCTCCTATTATCTTTCATTGCTTCTGAGATAGTGCCATGCGGTGTGACCTCATGAAAGCTAAAGCAGTGGTGACTGCTGTGCTTGCCACGTTGATGCACCGATGGCACTAGAGTATGGTACGTTGTGTCAACTGCAGTCGCTTGTGGTGATCGTAGATGTTGCTCCCATGTCAGTTAATTTTTTATCATTTCGAAAATTTTGCGTGGTTCGACACCATGTTTGGTAACGCAGCTAGCTAATATATGGTCAGCATAGTAAGTTT
Organism: Amblyomma mixtum; assembly: GCF_055824585.1. NCBI lineage: Eukaryota > Metazoa > Arthropoda > Arachnida > Ixodida > Ixodidae > Amblyomma > Amblyomma mixtum. Next base: position 308,362,822 of record NC_143012.1, on the reverse strand, counting down.
ATTATGTCATGGTCAACCGCCGAAACACCTCCATTATATAAAGTTCCCAAATACATGCACTTCAATAGGGGCGGCAATGGAGAATTGAAACTTTGTAATATTGAGGAATTCGCTATATGGAGGTTCGTTACATCAAGGTTTAACTGCATATTACAGCAACTTTTTATTAACTGTTATTGAGTTTTCTGTAGGATGATAGGAAGGGCTACATATTTAATTTCAATAATGAGTGAGTGTTTGTCATGATTTGGGCTTTTTCTACAAAATGACAAGTTAGCCCTTTAATTTGCCATACTTTGTTCCAACTGAAATCAAACATTTTTCCACCTAAATAGCACACCCCGGACTTAAGAAAGACAATAGGTTAGTTTTCCAGCTTAAAATACTAGCAGTTCATTGTTTGCAGGGATGTCCAAAATTTCGTACAAATTGTTATAATTGAGGAAAATAATATCGAAATGCCACGACTTATTAAGTAAACACCCAAAGAATCATGGAAATAATTTCTATTTCAGAGGGTCACGTTAAACTTGAAATTGTAAAAAAAAAATTATATCACAACTGGTGCAAAATATGTTGGCACAAAAATGGCGGACGATGTGCTACTTTACTGTTTCCAATTATTTACTGCATTCTCTATATAGCATAAAAAAAAATCAGCTTATTTGTGAGAAGGATGCCAAATTCACCTGAAACAAAGTCATCATTGCTAAACGCAGTCCATTGTCATAAAAAGCTGAGAGTTTGTTCTGTGCACAATTGAGTACATAGCGCGTCAAAGGGTTAATCTTCAGCCTGTCATATTTCTTGCATGTAAAACTTTCTGGTGATAGCTGTATACATAGTAATTTCTCTTGGGTATTGAACAGTGTTGCCTCTGCAATCACATGTAGCCAAAAATTCCACATTCACATGCTGGCCAAGGAGAACCACATACACATGGGTGTGGACGTGGCCACGATTATGGGGGCATAGTACAACTATCACCATTCTTTTTTCGATCCCGCCGTACAAGTAAAACCTGGGAGGTCTTTTGCTTGATTTCTGTTGTGCCCTTCGGTAGACATTATGATAAAAGAATCTACAATATTCCTCATACCCAAAACTAGCTCAAATCAGCTGTCCCTCTTTGTTCCTGCTCACGTGAATAAGAATACACAAAGGTTTCAGCCGTGCTCTGGCGTGCACACCACTTACCTTGTGTGTGCCACTAGCTTGCAGTCCAGACAGCTCAGCCTCAAGCCTCAGCCCACTGAGCATGGCCAGGAGCCGTATCCTCTTCACATGACCCATGGCAAACACTGCCAGTGGTACACGTTCAGAGGCTGGAGGAAAGGAAGTTGAGGTTATGTGCCAAGGGTAATATCACACTACTATATGGACAACTTGCAAAATAAATGCAATGGTTCAAAACCCGGTGCACAAAAGAAAAGGGAGGTATTTGAACAAGGCTATTCATGCTTGGAGACATCAGCTGCAGCTCACAACATAAGCAGATCAACCAAGGTTAGTTCAGCACTTGCCAGTGGCTGCTGGTCGAGGCATTTCTCTGTGAGTGGTGCGCTCTTGCTGCTGGTGTTGCTGACGCTGGTGTTGATGTTGCTGCTGCCTGCCCTGGGCATCTCCATTCTCCATGTCTACACGGTGCTCGTGAAGGTGCTCATACTTGCCATTACCTCTGTAGCCTTCAGAGACATCGAGCTTGTGTTCTCCAACAGATATCGTAAACCTGTGTGCAAGTACAGGAACCATGCCAGTAAAAATATTATTGAGCAGCAGATGTCCACAGTGTGTGTGTGTGTGCAAAAATACCAAGCCAGAGGTGTGAAGATGGATATATTAACTGCAGTAAGACACTATTCAACCCTATTAATCACAAAGGTATACAGCTAAGCACATAGTTTTGAAGAATTCAGCACCAAGCAAAACACTGCACACTGAAGGAAAAAGACTCATGACATTGACTGACCTGATTGTGCATGTTCTACATCTTTTCAACACACGCACACAATTAGGATCTAAATTATTTTTGGAAACTTAGGCTTTGTGCACAATTCTGAGCAAAACCCACCGAACGTGAGAATGACTAACCGTAAAACTATTTCTGCCCCCAAAAAAAAGGCAAAATTTGTCCCATATTTTGCAAGCACAATGCAAATACAGTTTCACAAAAGTAAAAAAGTGCCATTACATATATTTAGGAGTAAGTTTTCTGAACTACAAGTGCACCAACTGACTTGGATGGCCGCATTACCAGATGACCCAGCATTCTCCTCTCGCGATGTGTTCACTTCTTGCTTGCAGGGGTGTTCATCAGACAGTGTGACAGCATTCTTGTCTCTGTTCAGTGTGGAAGATATGCCTCTGTTGCACGTGATGAGTCATGATTGAAGCCCGTAATTTTCTGCCGCAAAAAATTTTTTAATTTCGCGAAGTGAGAACAAAGAATCTGCAATATTCCGCAGGAAGCCTGCCACGCAGCTCCGTTATTGCCGACTTGCCCCCCCCCCACCACCGCCCCCTGCCCCCCAATTTAATGCCTCATGGTGCTGTGGGCACAGTAATAATAATAATAAAACAAAAACAGCCGCGCACTTTGCCTCGATCGCCATCGTGGTTGTTCTTGTTGTTGAGAAGTTGGCTTTTTCTTGCAGCTCATGAGCCAAGCGGGTCAGCTCACAATGAGTCCCGCAAAGAACAGTGCAAAAAAACTAGACAATCAGTGAGACTTATGTGGCAGAGTATGCGTTAGAATTAGTGTTCCTTACGAACGTAGTAGCCACTGCTGCTGACAGGTTCAGACAATGCAGGCGGGTGGCGTAATCTAGTCCGTCAATCACCATGTGACACAGCGTACCCCCCCTCCACTCTCCCGATCCTATCCAGCAAACATACCTAGTGTGACATGCAATACCCCCTCTCCACTTTTATATAAGTCTTACACAAGCACCTCTGCAAGCATGAAATGAACTGAGCAAAGTACCAGTTTGCCTGACACGACAAGCCAGGGATATGGCTCGCAGAAATTTGTTTTTGCTCGTACATGAAGAAAGCCAAGCTGTCATCGACACAGAAGAACTAGTTATACATTACATACGGCTTCAAATAAAATTCCTACACTGTGCACTTTTCATAACTGGTTAGCATTATAATTCTGACAGCACTAAGGTAAAAGCATAACTGATGCTTACCTATCAGCTAAGGCCTGCGAAGGTGGCATGGTTTCATACAGGTCCAGTAGGAAGCACATGGTCTTCCAGCAGCGGGGCGTGGCCGCACCTTCACCTCCTGCCTCAGGTGGCCGTGCGACAGCCACCGATTCCTGGCTACCACCAAGGCCTGGCTGCTGCACAACCACCGAGTCAGCCCGAGGTCTGCGGCACTGCAGCTCCAGCCGCGTCTCCTTCACATTCTCGTACATGCTCGAGAACTGATGCAACAGACGCAGCAGCGGCATGTTCACCTGCTGAGCCACATACTGCATGTCCACTGCAATGTGGGCACATGTGCCGGGACTCCCCGGATGCCGTATGTCAAGCTCCAAGGTTAGCCGATCACACACCAGAGCGGGCGTGTCTGTGCTCGTGTCTACAAAGAGCCGCTGGCCCGGCTTGGAACGTCTCCTCTGCGGCTGGTCGGGACTCTCGGACTCCACAAGGTCGACCCGAAGGAGCTCTGTGAGGGCTGAAAGTGCAAGCCGTGGCCCCGGCGTTTGCAACCCCAGGGCACATGCACCCAGTGCTTCAAGGAGGGGCTCGAAGACAGTCTGAGCGTCGGGGATTCCCCCAGTGGGCACCCCTGAATCACGAGGCGCGCTGCGGCTTGACGGCGAGTCCATGGGAGATGAAGGCCCCCTCTGGCGAGCCATCCAGTTGTACAGGTCTTCGTCATCGTTGGCTGGGTCCAGAGATGAGCGCAGAATGGGTTCCACGCTAGAGAAGCTCCACGTGGCCAAACTGTGCCGGGAGCCCCGCAGGCGGCCACTGTTGGCCACCATGCAGGAGATGCCATGCTCCAGCGTTTTGCCAAGGTACAGCATGCCACCGTAATGCAGCGGGGAGTCCAGAGGGGCGCCCAGCAGTGGGAAAGCTCCCGGTCGGCTTGCCTTGGCTTCCTGAAAACAATGACAAACAGCAGCTTGAGTTAATTGCCCCGTGCCCAGCACGCACATGGTTCAGGATGAGATTTTGCGACCTCAAAATATATTCCACTTCTTCATGCGGCAACATCAAGTTCATGGACATAATCAACAAGGCAAAAGCACACAATTATTCACACAAAAATATTTATAGCTGTCTAGCCTATTATAGTGCGTATGCCTAGGAAGTGTTCATGGAGTCAAGGCTTTGGCTCAGCGCGCGCCGTGTTGCCATCCTGGAGGAGGTATGCTGAACCAAAACCACACGAAGCAAGCGTTCCAGAAACGTTATATGCTTGAGAGAAATATTTTGAGATTTCGAATACTAGACATTCAGATCTAACCAAATATAAAACACTTTACTCTTCAACCGATCATTTGAAATTATTGAATACTCGCACACCTCTAGTTTTCGTATTTTGCCTTCACCGAAACATGACACTGTGGCTCAAAGTAGGGTGCAAGCTGTCTTCTCAGAATCTCGTCACTAGTTTCCATGTGCTGGCTCAACTAAGCAAAGCATCGTGCATTTCCAGTTCTTGTCTCTACGAGTCTAGGCATGCCGGTGAGCAGGAGCCTTTGCCGCAGTAAGTAGTCAACAGACAGTCCAGGAAGAGCACTACCCATTGCATCCATGTGGTAGCAACAATGTCATGTTTCAGTAATTAAATTCAATAGAAAGCAGGCTAGGGACCAGCAGACTTTATCCAGCAGACCTTTCCAACTTTAAGCAGTAGTTCTGAGTGACTGCATTGTGGTTCAGAACATAGGCATCCGATCCATCTAATATGAACGGGGGGGGGGGGGGGGTGCCCACAAAATTAAGGATACCTCTACAACGTCGGTCATTGTTACAGAAAATCACTGGAAGAACACGCATCGATTTGCCAGTGCTTGCCAACACAAGTGCAGACAACCCACCCTGGCAGCCTGGGTGGCACCAGCATCCTCAGCGAGCAGGCAGGCAGTCTCGTCGGGTTGGTGGGGCTCATCGTCTTCGCGCAGGGGCACGCGCAGCAGTGGTGCCGGCTCCGGCCGGATGCACTTGCGCAGCCGGCTGTTCTGTTCCACCAGGAGTGGCATATACAGCAGGTGCTTCCACTGGCGGCTCAGCGCTAGCAGGCCCCGTCGAAGGGTGCCCAGCGGGGGCACATTCTGCGCTCCAAGGCTCTCCTCTGGTGCGGGAGCGTCAGGCAAGAAGCGGCACAACGCCGACAGTAGCTGGCACGACGGCTCCTCCTACAGGTATTGCCCAAGAGAACACAGTGACACAGCTGCACGCACACACTAACACCGATGGGTGCAGTAATGTGGCCCATACAATCCGTAAACGAACACAAATAGTTTTGTGATGAATAGCTAAGCAAATTTTTTTTTACTTCCCCAGCTCCGAGTGCTGAAGCAATGGTGCCAGGATCTGACACCAAAACAATAGCAATAATGTAGAGGCAGCACTCTGAAACCGACAAACCTGCACACAAGCAAGCTCACCTGAAGGGCTCTGGCCAGGGGCGTCAACTTTCCATACAGCTGCTTGCCCTATAAAGCAGGATCAATAAAAGCAGGGTGTAATGCCCCAGGCTTGTTATCATCAATAGCTACACTTCAACTCCCAATCAACCAATTGCCATGCTTACCCTGGGTGGCAAATGTCCGCCTTGTGCATCCATTGCCTCAGCCATGAGCCAGGCAAGCACAGCACAAAGACGCTGCTGTTCTGTCTGCTGAGCTTTGCGCAAAGCTACTAGAAGGCGGTCGCATGGCTTGAGCCAGGCATTTATAGATGGCGTCATTGTGCTTAACAGATGCCAGTCCAACCTGCAACAAGAAGACATACCACTGCTTATTTTCCGCATGCGCGCCCCAAGACAGAAATACCTCAAGCAGTGAACACCTGAATACGAAGTACATACTTCAGAAGGGCCATGTTAGAGCCTTTACCCTGCATCCATGGCCAGAGGCCATCGTATGCAACTAGTGCCACAGACAACAGCAGCAAGAATACCTCGTGAAGTCGGTGCGGTGTGTGTTGGTGGTGCGCGGAGGGGCAGCAAAATTGAACCAGACCGTCTTGATTTCAAGCAGAAGCAGTGCATCACAAGATGGTTCCCCTTCGGAGTGAAAGGAGAGGCCCGACTCTTCGGGGTTGCTGCGTGGCCCTCCTTGCCCCACAAGCCTCAGGCTGGCTCCCTCGAGGCCACATTCGGTCATGATGAAGCCCATCTTCTCATCCTCACGAACCTTCTCCCAATCGGGGCACTCAAAGGTGAAGCAGACCTGGAGGGGAACAAACAGGGCACGAATCAATACCTGCTCTGTAAACAATGAGTGAGAAAAATGGAAATGGACAGTGTAATACCGCCACAGCAATTTGTCAGCAAGCTGTAAAGTAAAAACCAGTGCCAACAAACTACCGTATTTACTCGCATAATAGGTGCACTCGCATAATAGGCGCACCCCTAGTTAGGTCGCGAAAAATCAGATTTTTTTATTTCCGCGCATAATAGGCGCACCCCGAACTTGGCACTGTGATCAATACTGTATTTACACGATTGCAAGCCGACGCCTCGCCACCCCCGCCCCCCAATCTTTATTTTAACAAAGTTTTTGCCGCACTGCCTACTAGTCCTCACTAGTGCTGCTGCCGTTGCAGCTGCTGCGGACCCATAGCACGTACAACGACATCACCCAGAACAGCCGCACACAGTTTTCAGGGATGCTCACTTTAAATGTCTGTTTCGAATGCTTCATCTCCGGCCGGAAACGTTCCCGACTTAGGTCCGCGAAAACCTCGGCGCTTGGAGTTGCGTACGAAAATTTAGGCACGCCGCAGTCACAACTGGTGCACTTCTCAGCCACGTCGAATTTCCGACCTGCCGCAAGCTTGCTGTGTTCAAGAGCAAACTCCCAGCCGTGTAGCTATTACGGTGCTTGCCCGTCAAGCTAAAACAGCAACGCTCGGCGGCAGAGCCGCAGCCATGCCGCAGACCCCGGCACTTGACAGCAACAAAAAAAAACGAGCTGATGATGCTGATGGCGATATATATAGATAGCGAAAGCTCGTGGTGGAGGAAAACGATGATGATGATGAGCTTGGCCTTGGGCGCCCTCCATGGGCGGCGTCTGGAAGCTCCTGTGCACGTGTGTGGCCTCCACGATCGAGCGCTCGTTGCGCGCAGCCGGAGCTGATCGCGGAGGCCTCGGCGCGTGCATATCGAAGGCTATTCCCCCGTGGGTCAAGGAAAGTTTCGGTGCGGCCCTTACACATTTTTTTTTATATATATATATTTTCTTCGTGAAAACTGCGTGCGGCCCGTACACAGTGCATTTATGCGGTATGTTCAATTCTGCGAGTAGAAAAATTTCCGGAAATTTTACCCCGCGTAATAAGCGCACCCCGAACTTTGAGCAGGATTTTCTGGAAAAAAAGTGCGCCTATTATGCGGGTAAATACGGTAGAGTAATAGAGGCCATGTGCTCATATCTGTGAAGGAAGCTACAGAAAGTGGAATTCAAGAAAATGGGAGTAGTGTTTTTAAAGCCTGTGCTAGCTTCTCTGATGTAGCATACAAATAAGAGCGTTTCAAGACCATCAAACACATTAGGAGAAAATAACGGCAAACTATGCTAGTAAAAAAAACAAGCACAAAAACATCACATAAATGTAAACACAGAAATGTGTAAATATGTGCATCATAAAACATGTCTGTTTAAGGGGGGACCCTGGTTTTGAAAAAAAAAATTTTATTAATGAAGTCACAGTTATGAAATTTTCAGGCCACATGTATTTTTGTGCGCTGATTCTAGATATGTCATTTAATTTCGCGTAAAACAATTCCTTCAGCACTTGTGCAATTTTTATGCAAGCATTTTGCGGAAAGTTTTGCAGAAAATTTGCTCCAGGAAACTCGCTGAAATGCATGCCATTGGGTTCTCTTGACACCAAGGAATGCAATAAGGGTAAAATTATCATCCTGGCTATCACAGAACCTCAGTTATAGGGTTTTGAAGTTGTCGCTTCAGAAATGAGCAGAAAAGTGTGTATTCCTGTTTCTGAATTGGCAGCTTCAGTACCCTAAACTCAAGTTCTATGATAGCCAGGATGATAATTTTACCCTTATTGCATTCCTTGGTGTCAAGAGAACCCAATGGCATGCATTTCAGCAAGTTTCCTGAAGCAAATTTTCTTCAAAACTTTCCACAAAATACTTGCATAAAAATTGCACAAGTGCTCAAAGAATTGTTTTACACTAAATTAAATGGCATATCTAAAATCAGCACACAAAAATACATGTAGCCTGAAAATTTCATAACTATAACTAGATTAATAAAATTTTCTTTTCAAGACCAAGGTCCCCCCTTAAAGCCTGTTGTTTCAAGGTTAACCATGCCATCATTGTGGCTAAGACATTGTACTTCTCTAAACCTTGGCATCACCAGAAAACACTCATACCTCCCTTTTGACTGCATTTGTTAGTTTCTTACTCCACTAAAAGAAAATGTCACAGGTCAGCTGAGTGGGTGGGTGGGTCATTCGCACTCACCTTGCTGTGGTGCGGTGCTACGCAGGTGACTGTGGCCTCCTTGAGCAAGGAGGAGCTGCAGTTGCGTAGCCGCCTGAGCTGAGCATGAGCAGCACCCAGGCTGATGGTGGCCACGCCCTGGTGGTGGCCCGGCAGGCTCGTCTCAAACAGCAGCGGCTTCTCGGGCCGCCGGCCCAGGGGAGGGCTTTGCTCCTGGGCGTCGGGGAGCACTTGCACGCACCGCTGTGCCTGCTGGCTCTGCAACATCTGCACTTGCACCTGCATGCGCATCGTGACCCATTCCCGATTACCAAAGGTGCAGCTGACACACATACAGCTTGACACAATCCGAGAAAGATCACTTTCAGGTTTAACCCAATTGGATTAACATGCTATAATGCTACTCATAATGCTACTCATAATGCTCTCATAATGCTACTCATAATGCTGCTCAGCAGTCAGGCCACACCCGAGCATGAAAGGCAGGGTGGAGAGCTGTTTTTTCACTTTCATCTCCATTGGCTTCAGACTGCTGTCCTTGCAATCGCGTCGTTAAGCGCTTATTGCGTTTAACTGTGCCGCGATGCCGTCCTGCAGAAAACTACAAAGCAAAGTGCAGCTGCACAAGTGGAAGAAATGCCCAAATTATTCAAAGGTCGAGTTATTAAATGTCTTCCGAAGAAAAAAAGAAAGGGAATTGCTGAAAATGCTTAAATATGGTGCTCCCTTGCACAAACAGTTTGAAAACCCTGTGACAAGCGTTGCAAGAATAACATGGACATTGATGTCAGAACAAGGGGTTTGTTTTTAAAAATAAAAAAAAAATAACCAGCAACATGCCAGTTGCTGTCTGATAATGGCTCGCAAGTGGGTTCGGTCAGCTGGTGAATTCACCATCATGGGCTGGTGGCAAAGCCCACAAACCGAAACTACCAGGCCAGGCTATTTTTTAGCCTGGCGACCCTTCTATCATCAGCACGCCTGCCGTTACACGCATGTCTTATGTGCACGGGCTACAATGCACCATGCAAAAGGAGGGATTCCTACACGATCGCTTGCCCTTTGGAGACTCGGCCCCACTTCAGGAGTCCACAAGTGGGCTTTTCCGCATACCACACCTGACCTGAACAAGATGGCGGAGCTCTCGCTAGAAGAGTTTTGAATGGGAGAGGAAGAGTGCCATGGGTTTGGGCTTAAGTACGTGGCGCATTACGAATGGATGAAACAAGAAACCATGCGCTTTTGTGCTATGAATGTCCAAAGCGAGTGGCTTGCCATCTTGTTACCCACTTGGCATGAGGTTCAAGCCTAGCAGAGTCCGAATGTGAGTGGTCCCCGCAATAAACGATGGAAAAGAAAGCAAAGATAAAACACTTCCGTGACATTTCCTGATACTTTGAACCCTATTTTTGAATAACTTGTTCACATATCGCAGCTTTGCCATGGTCAGATTAATGAAAGTCCACAGTATTTAGTTGCAGCTGAATATTCTAGAATGTTCTAATACTAGGGAATTATCGAATATCCATTCCTCAAATCGAATATGAACCGAATAACAAACATATTCGAAGTATTCAAAATGTTTAATTCTTCCACACACTTCCAAATAAAAAACAAAAAAAAAACTTTATAAAAAGTTTACACATTCAGAACACTACTGAGATCAGAGTAACAGAATGTACATTTGCATAATAATTGCTAGAATACTACTTATTTAAAGAAATAACAAATAATTAAAGTCTAAATGGCAACAAACAGCATGAGCTGTCCTAAATGTAGCACATACACATAAGTTCAGCAAGGGTAAGCCACTGGGTAACAATATGCCGGAGACCCTTGTCTTCTCACCTGGTCCAGGCATAAGGCCAGAACAGACACACAGGCCAGGTCCTTGAGATTGTCCAGAGCAGAGAATGCAATCAGTTCTTCAACAACCGAACACTGCAGTGCCATGACATTCACTCGTGGAACATGCAGCCACAGTTGCACCTGGAAAATAGACAGTGGTCATACTCTCAAATGACAATTTTTAATGTTGGAAGCTGAAAGTTGCATCCCAATTGGTCAGGCCAGCCCACAAGCCGACTCAGGACATTCTCCTTACATGATAACCCAAAAAAGCATAATTGTCATTTAAAAGAGTGCGTTGTTGGAAGAGTCAGTCAATCGTGAACAACAAAGGGTACTGTGCACATACAAACAAGGACGACAAGTGTACATAACAAGCACAAACCCGCAACTGATTTTTATTCAAAAGACGCACCTTTTATAGCTTCAAACCAGCATGGCTAGAGCCTGGCTGTACTTAAAGCCCCTAGATCAGCTTTGCTAAGTAGCGACCAGTCCCTCTTCTCCTAACGCCCTTTCCCCTGCGACTCGCGCCGTCCGCCATGTTCTTCCTAACGCGCTCCGGCGGCGCGGGCAGTAAAAAATGTCGCAAATGAGCTTGGTATGAGAAGAAGAGAAACGTGCCAGTAATGCGCTCCAAATGTGACTTGCGTTCTGTTTTGCCGCAGACGGTGAGGGCAGGCAAACTGCAGTCGTTGGGCGGCGGCCTAGTTCTCAACAGGGACTTTAGTTCGCGAAAGAACACACGTTGCTTTTCTGTAAGGGGCAGTAAAGAATGTGGCAACTGAGTTGTCGAACAAAAAGAGGGGAAACGTGCCAGTAATGCGCTCCGAATGTGATTTGCATTGTTTTGTCGGACACGCCGAGTGCGGCGAAACTGCAGTCGTAGTACGGCGGCCTAGTTCAGGAGAGAACACGGACACGCACACAGCTTTATATACATAGCTTGTTACTGTAAATACTACCAACGGTCGCTTGCACGTAGTACAATTCATAACTGCGCCTGGACAGTCAAGCCCGAGCAGTGCAAACTTTTGTACCTGGTAAATAGTGTACAGTACATGGCTCTTCCCTATCCGTCCTCGCTCACCCCTTGCTGAGTTCTCCCTTTTGCTTTTATTTCTGCCGGCCGCAGCTTGTTTGTGCAAGACATCAGATAGGAATTGCCGCGGTCGGAAGCATCTTTTCCTTAGATTTTTTATTGCAATGAAACCATTACCTCTACAGCACCTCTTATATGCTGCTGTTTCAACACACCATCCCCACTATGGGGTTTTGAATAGGATGTCAAAGCACGATTACAGAAGTGTCACTCGTGCTCAGTAACAAGTTCACCTACTATCACGAAATAAAATTCGCCGTCGATAGGGGAATCCGTTTTACGCTTTTCAAACTCTGATGCAGAGCCTTTCAAAGTGTGCACTGCACACGAATTTGTGCTACATGTGGCTCTAATTTGCATAAATCATAGTTTGAGGTGAACCTACAATGGAACATAACCAGTATTGCCGAAGTTGGAGGTCAAAGAAAGACATATTGGAGGTCAAAGAAAGACATATGGCGAAAAAATTCAAGGATACTGTTAAAGAATTGGCAGGACATACTGCAGAACACTTCGCAAAGGGCTACGGTTTCAGGGCGCATTAGTGAGCGAAAAGTTTGGGCTGCTTGATCTCAATGGACCAGCTGCAGTGGGTGCCGGAGTGGGGCCGTAGGCTGAAATACGCGCGCAAACTTGCTCTGACATGCATGTTTACGAAATGACAAAGGCGGACAGCAGCGCGTAATCAAACAATTGGCAAACACAGTGCGAGTTGGGAGCTTTACCAATTCTGACTCGCCAGCCAAAGTTTATTCTACAAGAGCATCGAATCTCAACGATGGAAAGCAGGAACTGAACTTACTTCGTATAGCTTGCTAGACTTTGTCAGCTTGAAATTTTTTCTCCCAATTCTGTGGAGCCATGCTTTGTCGCATAATATCGTTCTTCACAAGTGGCACTGAAAACAATGCCAGCCCTTTTCCTGACTGGGTTGAGCACCCGAAGGCGCAACAGCCCGGCATTTCGGCTGCTGCTGCGGGCACAAAAAAGCACCCAAAAAACTAAAGTGACTTCCAGCAAACAGCGACAAATGCAAGCACGGTCGAACTATGTAGCCGGACGACTTAGGAAGAACATGGCGGAACGAAACCAGTTCCCAACCAGAAGTGGGCACTGTCCAATAGTGTGCGTCGGCGGTGCCACAAACGTTTTCAGTACTTAGCTTTTTTTTTCAGAAAAGCTCATAAAGGGACTTTAGCTGCACTGCACTATAACTGAGAGACAGTGGCGTGACACGAGCAAAACAGATGCCTTTGGCCTCATTTACTGTCGCAATGTGCTTGTCTCCTACTTTGTAATTCTTTATCTTTCTGCAATTAAAAAACAAAACAAGCAAAATTTAAGCTTATAGCTATAAATAGAAACGGTATCCTTCCAAGTGTGATTCTGGGAAGCCCATCAAGCACACGCGCACACACTTGCTTCAAAGCGTGACGCCAGCCTTGCCTGCTCAGTGTGCGTCTCGTGGTATCCTTCAGCAGGACAGGGCTGCTGCCCTTGTGGCTGGTGGGGTGTGCTGCCCTTGACAGCCGTCCAGCAGCGTGCCAGCAAGCGTCCCAGAACAGTGGTGGGATGCAGGGCAGCCAGAGTGGGTGTCAGTGCCTCGGCAAAGCCCCGCACCCCTTCCAGCAGGGGTGGCGACACCAGCAGGTGCACGTCCCCTTGCAAGCGCACCACCACGGCACTGCGTGATGAGGGCCGGGGCTGCTGGGCCCACTGGTGCTGCAGAGAGGATGCACGCACTTGCCGCAACTGAAAGCTGCCTTGCAAAACTGGCTTGCTGGCGCGAGCAGGTCCAAGCAATAAATCCTTGATGTGGGCTCTATGCAGCAAGCATAGCCACATCTGCTATTTGCCATGTAATGCGAGGGCAAGATAACTGCTGGTCCTTAAGTGTAACAGAGTGGATTCCAAAAGAAGGCAAGTGTAGCAGGGGGCGCCAGAAAGTTAGGTGGGCGGATGAGATTATAAAGTTTGCAGGGATATGGTGACCGCAACTGGCAAAGAACAGGGCTAACTGAAGAAACATGGGAGAGGCCTTTGCCCTGCAGTGAGCATAGTCAGGCTGATGATGATGATGATTACATCTACCACTCGTGAATTCTGTGCTCCTATAAAAGCTGCAGGAACATTTCTTGGCAGCTTCAACTTCTACCCTACCGAAGTTATACTCACGTCACCTGACAGTACGCTGTAACAACTTAGAACCTTCTTTCGTGTAACTCTTACTGCCGTGGGGTCAGTCTTAGAGCTTCACAGAGTGTCTAGCTTCAGACTGGTCAAATGCACCTCCCAAAAGCAACAGCACAAAAATCGCCAACAAAAAATCACCTCTGCATTTCGCATTTTTAAAACTGAAGCCACCACGGACCAAACAGTGACTATAGGAATTGACTAGCATAGTTGCTTTGTAGCCTGTCCGCTCTGGTGGGTCTTTGTTACTTACCTCAGTAGAAGCTGCGGACTTCGATGCCTGAGCACTGCCACAGCCAGCGGCTCCGATGGAGGCGGCCCTCCGTGCTCGTGCTACCATGCGGACGTCGGAGAAGCCACGGGTGCCCCAAGGTGTGAAGCGAGGCTTCCAGCAGGAGCTGGCATGCAGAAAGCAGGAGGCGGAAGGGGGCCCACCACCATCCGAGGAGCGTGCCACCAGGTGTGGCAGGGGCGCCACAACCTCTTCCCAGTTAGTCACCTGCACCAAAGCATCGACCCGTTTCAGCACACAAGCACGAGGAGGCGAAAAACACATCTGAAGCTGAGACTACTACAGCGTGAGCAGTGCGATGGTATAGGGGCCATCATAACACGGCATGTGGTTATGATTATAGCATTAGTCCTCACCATCACAACCTGTCTATCAGGACAAAATTAAAAATTGGTAAATTGGTTTTTGAGGAAAGGAAATGGCGCAGTATCTGTCTCACATATCTCCATAAACACCTGGCCCCTAAGGGAAGGGAGGAAGGTAGGAGTGAAAGAAGAAAGAGAGAAAGAGGTCTGGAGAATAATTTCAACCACCTGGGGATCTTTAATGTGCACTGACATCGCACAGCACACAGGCGCCTCTTGCGTTTCGCCTCCATCGAAACGCGGCCGCCGCGGTCAGGTTCGGACCCAGGTACTCCGGCTCCGTAGACGAGCACCTTACCACTGAGCCACCGCAGCGGGTTCAGGTCGAAAGCAAACTGCCCACCAGGGAAGGTGGCAGTTAAATTAATGACTGGTCACGAGAAGTTGCTCGGGAAGAGCAACCCAGGTCTCCCAAACCCCGCCAGTGGCAGCCCCTGCCATTACAGGGCAGTGGCACAAAGCTTACCCACTGCATCACTACACTAGAGGTGGCATGAGGATACCCAAGTATCTGTGAATGTAAAGTACAGAATGAGCAATTTTGCATATATGAGCAATAACCCATTAACCCTATCACACCATACCCTTAAAGTGGAGCTTAAGTATATCCCTCCAGTTTTTCTGCATGCAGTTTTGCAGAAAGCTCACCAATCCTAGAAATTTTTATACCTCTTAATTATAAATCCTTTCAACTGTATGAGCCTCCCTCCAATGCAGAGTCAATATGAGAGCACTGAATTTTTACGGTATCATCCAAAAGTGCCTAAAGGCCACGCTAGCTTTATTCAGTTTTGATGTTCCACAGTGCAGTGCAAAGTTGATATGGATGGTTAACCCAAACCAACACATGCCAAGTCAGCACATTCAATTACTAAAGACAAAACACACCTGGTACTGCGATAGATGTGCGGCATAGCATGCCATCAGCAGAGGGGACTCTGCGATTGGACGGTCCATTTGATGATGCAAGTTTACAAGTGTCACATCCTCCTGAAAGGCATAAAAAAACAATTTTCAGAAAATTTCCGTACACTTTAAAATGGCTCAAATCTAATGGCTTAATTTAATTTTTGTATTGAGGCAGATGTTTCATAAGCTGCCTGTAAGCTCAATGACTGCTTTCAATCTGTGCTGTACTGAAACAGGCCCTGAGACTATGAGAAAAACACAAATGAAAAACAGTGAGCTCAACATTAAACACACAGAAGGGCTCTTATTAAAAGCGCAATAACATGCCTGTGATGACACAGCAGAGAGAAATGATGTGCTTGAGACAGAATTGGAATCAGCATCTGGGTCCTGCTCTTTTGCATGACGCCGGCGGTCTAGACTGGAGCTGGCTGACGAAGAACCACGCACGCAAAATGACCGACGCCTTTTGTCAGAGTTTTGGTCACCGTCCTCTTGAAAACGACCTGCTGCAACCCCATCTTCGTCAGCAGAGAAAAAGGCCTCTGAAGAGTGTGTGGAGTCTGTGGACACGGCACGCCGCACTGCTGAGCCATTGCTGCGCCTTCTGTCCGTCAGGTCATCCGTCGCTGGAGTCTCCCGGGAACGAGTGTCCGGCCTGCAAAGCAAGATATTGCATAAGGCCACAGGAATAGTGTTCCACAATCTTTTCAATAAAGCTCTCTTGGAAGAGGAGTGATAGGCCTGCTGCAAACACCGATGCAATAACCATGCTCGAATACCCACTGCCCTTTTCCCTGCATTCAGCACTCAGAAAAGCCACTGAAGCAAACAAAAAAGAAAGCTAGTTAGTTGTCCCCTGCCTCATAACATGCACATTATTTTGCACTTATGAGGGTAAAAAGCTGCAAGACCAAAGTATGCATTAATCTGTATTGAAAAGTTAAAGGAACATCAGAGTATCACAACAGCAAAAATGGCAGTCAATTTGCGTAGTTAGGCCAAATGCAAATAAGAGTGCTAGCATGGTGTGTTTCACAATTTTTGCATCACAACATTGCTACGCTACGGTGTTGCCGTCATCGTCCTCAGTGGTGTTGAGTGAAAAAGCGGGCGACCCGCCAGCCACCTAGGTCATATGACCTTGTGACGTCATCGCAACTTGCCAGGTGCCCTCGTGCGCCCGCCAGCCCGGCCGTTTGGGTTAGTGTGGCTTCCTCACACAGCACTACCCACAAGCAAGGGCGACAGGCCAAGCCCTATTAGGGCGGCTTCTACGCATTACAGCCATGTCCCATGAAAAATGGTACAACAGAGCAAAAGCTATTGCCCTGTTCACCACCTCTGTGACAGCCGACATGAGTGCAGAATGATTATCATGCACACGCTCGCGTGCGTGATTGCAAGGCTACCAATCCTCTATGCCGCTGTATACTCTGTGGTGCTGTTGGCGAGTGTGCGGTAAGAACATCAGTGCGAGATAAAACAGCGAACCTTGGCGCAAACGCTTGCCACAGCACCACCGGTCACTCATATAGTGCGGTGAAGCCTGCCACCTGCCATCCAAGCAGACATGCTAAGAGCTGCGTGTTTAATATATCAGTTTGATGAACCACGCAAGATATATAAAATAAAGATTTCATGCGTTTGTTATATAAAGGTTAGGTTTATATTGCGCAGGCTTGTAACATATAAGTAAAAAAACTGATGGGACCTAGCAGATGAAAAGCTGTCCAGCAAGAAAAAATAAAAGAAAAAGCAACACAGTGTATAAATGCGACATTAGGGGTCTTTACACTTGTATGTGTGTTAGTCATGACTGCTTATTTTGTCAGACATTAAGGACTAGAAAATTAACACTGCAATTATATTACTCCCATTAATACATAAATGACAGAATCACTGACTTGTAATAATTTTGGCACAGGTCTCAATGATTCAGCTTGGTCTGGGACTTGAAACATTCAACAGCCCACGGCCCCTTTTCATTCCATGTCAGCAACTCGGACCAACATACCCATCACATGCTGAGGCAGAACGAGCAAAGCTAACTGCAGCTGGCTGGCGATGAGCAGGGCTGCTGTACTGGCGGAAGACACTGTGGCGCGGCTCTCCATATTCTTCTCCCTGCCCTGCATCACCCTGAAAGGTTTTTCACAATATAAGTGAAAGTGCGCGCACAAAAGGAGGTCAACATGGAATACGAAAGCTGCATAGAGATGGTCAATAAAGATCATTAGATTAAAAAGAGCTGAGCATATTTCTTTTTTAAGGCATCAAAACAATGTTCAATTGGCGAGAATTTTCCTGCACTAATGAGCTTTGTAACAGCAAAATACATGCTACACAGTCGCGCAGCACATTCTTCTCAGAAAAGCCCCACAAATGAACATTTATGTTTGTTTCTAACACCATGTGCCAATATTTGTCACCTCGGGAGGACATTTTGAGCTGTTTTATCAACGTGTTCCATGCAGGAGAAGCACAAGTTCAAATAAAAACAATTATGTACTGCAAAACCACAGTGCAGATGTGGCCATCATTAGGTAGGAAGGGGTAAATTCATGTGACCTTACTGTACTCATTGCAGCATGAGATTGAACAAAGCTGAAATAGTTATCAGTATTTATTGTTTTCAGCAGATATTCTCAGACAGCACACAGCTGAAGAAAGAAGCTTTCAAGAAAAAAAAAAAATGCCCCTTAAGGGGGGATGCGAGTCTTGAGATCGCAACAAACACGAGAAAGCAATCTTTCAAAAACAGTTTTTGTGCTAAATATCCATCAGTTTAGATCTCCGCAAAATATCCATGCTCAAACAACAGAAAAAAAATGAATATTTTGAGAGTCAAACAGCTGACAAATGAAGCGCGAGCATCAAAGTGACCTTCCCTTGCATGTTCCACTTCACGTGATCTCAATTCCGAAACTGCTCCCCAACTGCCATCATTTTGCTATTGTTCACAAGACTTTTTCGTGCCCCCTCATTTGAAAGCTTCGCGAGAATTATGTGAATGAATATGGTTATCTGTTATTTCTTGTGAACACGGTAAACAACACTCAGCTCAGAGCACAACATAAGGGTATGGTGCTCGGTTATGGTGCTTGGCTGCTGACCCGAAAGACGCGGGTTCGATCCCGGCCGCGGCGGCTAGAATTTCTTTGCAGGAGAAATTCTAGAGGCCCGTGTACTGTGCGATGTCAGTGCACGTTAAAGAACCCCAGGTGGTCGAAATTTCCGGAGCCCTCCACTACGGCGTCTCTCATAGCCTTAGTCGCTTTGGGACGTTAAACCCCATAAACCAAACCAAACCAACATAAGGGTATGAGGTTGCCACTTTCTTTTTCTTTCCTTTCTGGGCGCACACTTCAAGTTATGCAATGCTGCCAAATTTGTTAAAAACGGTTGGCCACATCAGCTACATTTAAAGCGTACGCACAAATTTTCAATAAAACGTCAGGATATGCTTCAAGTACACTAATCACTCACAATTACGGAGAAAACATTTCCTTTCGCCAAAAGTGATGTATATCAAATGTGCATCACCTGGAGAAGAATTGCATTTCTGCATTTTTCAATACTATTTTCATGCAATGTGTGCAATCACACAGATGCAGCTTTCCAAGGAACAAAAAAGAACTGCCAGCTAGCATTACCGCTGGCGAGCCATCGGGTGCATCCTCGGAGCCAAAGAAGAAGCAACCACCGAGGCAACCACAACGACCTCCGGCACGATTGTCGCCCCACAGGAACCACAGCCGATGGGTGGCCTTGTCGTGAGTGCGAAGGAAGCCCTCCTGGCTGTTCTGGGGCAACCCATGAGTCCAGTTGTCCATAACCAATGGCCCAAACTCCAGCTTGCCAGTCTGAAAACACAAGCGGTTTAATGAACACCTATCTCAAAGATCCGTATATTAACTTCCAAAAGCACACAGGTTGTGTGCATCCGCTGCCAAGACAAAATCAAGCAATAAACAAGTGAACAAACGCAGCAACAGAAAATTGAGCACAACAATGCCTTCTAAATAGAGCAAGAACTAACTTTTTGAAAACCGTCATTCAAGCTGCTGTACACATGAAAGGATCACGGAATGGTCATGACCAAGTCACTGCAATTGTGCTTGTGCAACATATTCCAGGTCACCAAGTAAAACAAACAAGTTTACTTTAGTCAACAAGTACAGGTTGGGCACTGAGCACAAATGTACTGCATTTGGAGCAGGGATTCTCAAAGTGGGTCCCCTGAGGTGCTTTTGGAGTTCCCAAACCCCTAAACCTGTGTGTGTCTCAACCTAAACCTTCCCTTGACAACCCCTTTACAGCAAATTGTCCCACTCCACAGCCAGTCATTATTACTGAATCTGGCCCTTTTTTGAGTGACTGAGCATGTACATGCTTTTTTTGCAAGCATGTTAAGCAGGAAGAGATGGAAGCGAAGAAGCATGGGTCCCTCAGCAAATTTTGAAGGATACTGGGATTGCCCCAAGGCTCAAAGGACTCCTGCATTAGAAGAATTCCAAAGCCCAACTTTTATGCCCGCAACACCACTGCCACTAAACAAACTGTCGTACTATGCTGCAGTTGATCGAGGCATCTGCAAGCATGTCGACAACACTCAATCTAACTTCTGTGTTTTTATAGGCCCTTTCTCACAAAAAACATATCGCTTCTATATGCTAAAACGAGAAGAAATGATATCAGAAACCCTAGACAGAAATATAAGACATACTGATTCCAAAATACCTGAAACACTCATTCCAGTATCCGATAAAACTCACTATGCCTTGCTCTAGCTTCAAGAACAAGTTCATTCTGGCAATGCAGGTGCAGTTTGACTTGTTATCATTGCCAAAACCAATTTTCAACAGCTTTATAGGGCTTGTATATTTAAGTATGGTTTGATACACTACCCTACCTTTAAAGAATTTAGTTTCTACCATGGAGCTATGGTCTCACAAAGCTGCATGTGCGCAGAAACTTGCCTAATTACCTTGCCTAAGAACCAAAACCTTCTTCTCATGCCAAGTTCACCAACATTTCTTCATTTTCATATGGATATACAACAGCACAGGTAAAACTAAATATGACAGGTGTCATAACGTGGTACCTGAAGCCAAGGACCATCCGGAGACAACAGGAACTGTGCAACATTGACAGCTCGCAGCTGCAGACTCAAGCCCGAACTTGTCTGCTCTGAGTGCAAGTTGCATTGGGTGAGCTTTAGTGGTCCTACCTGCAAGGTAAAAGACCATAGCAATCAAGTTTAATAAGGAGATGCCTTATCATTCTCTCTATTATTCATCTTATCACACTCCGCTATTTCAGTCATTAGAAGGAAAATGTCCTTGTGCCCTATGGCATGCTCCCTTACGAGCCTAACATCAGAGAAAATAGAGAAAAAACACACAGGATAACATGGACTTTGGAGAAATACAACACATCGTATAAACCCACATATAACACGAAAAAAATTTTCACCCATGTGCAAAGAAAGTAAGGGAAGCGAACCGAGAGCATTTATTTGCACTACATTTCGCGCTTAAAGGGATGGGAAGGGAAATTAAGCAAGACGGATACATAATCCCTTGGAAACACTAACAATCCTTTTTCTGCTCGGAAAGGTGGCTGCGTTGCCGGGAAAATTCCAAATGACAGTTCCAAAACACTTCCACATTCAAACTTCCCAAGAAAATTAAGCACAGTTACATCATTTCTATTATGCATTTACAATTAAGCTCCTTGCCCAATCACAGGAGCCACAGGAGTGCAGGCCAGCTCAGAACCCGCCCACCAAAAGGCAGATGCTCTCTGCTGCACTGCGTGTGGCTGCGTCTCATTGCAATGCATGCGTACAGTACAGAGAGAGAGAGAGAAAAACATTTATTTTTCCACCCTGGTCCAGGTCACCGTCTCAAGTCAGACCATCTGAGCCCATGTCGTCCAACATGTAGGCGATATGGGCAACGAGCAGTGGCCACAGTATATTGGGCGGAGTACAATAAGAGGAGCGGCCCCCCTCTCCCAAGCTGGGCGGATAGGAATCTGTGTAGTAGGTAGTGTGGTGACTCAGCGGTACATGGTAGAAATAAGCTCCGTTAGTGCGAAACTAAGTGAAATTATCAAGGGCAGCTGCAGAATGCAGAACAAACTGCTGACTGAGCTCTCACATGTACACATCTAAGATGACAATGCAAACATGTGGCCTTTTGTGCATTGTGTGCTGTCGTGAAGTATACGCGCAAGCTTAGAAGGATTGTCAAAAGCATGTAAGCAGCAGTCGCACACTAAACGTTTAATTCAACACCACATCTGAGTGAAAAACTGCATGCACATAGCTAATCAAACGATGCGCTGTGCTGTAGATTATTGCGTATTTGTTAACTATGAAGTAACTATGATCGCAGACGACCCTTGTAATTGACTGGTTTTTGTTTGGTGATTTAATGTCCCGAAGCGACTCAGGCTATGAGGGATGCCGCAGTGCAGGGCTCCGGATGATTTCTATCACCTGGGGTTCTTTAACTTGCACCGACATCACACATAACACGGGTCTCTAGATTTTCGTCTCCATCAAAATGAGCCCGCTGCAGACAGGATCGAAACCGTGCCTTTCGGCCTTGTAATTGACTCTGCTGTGGTCACAGCGATTTCTATGTTTATGAATTGTTTCCTGTGCATTGCAAGTGGAAAAGAATCAGGGTATGATATATTTCCTTTTAAAAGCAGCCTAGTACTGCTTTCACGACCCCACCATTGTGTGAGGTGCAATCATCCTGCTTCAGACAGTGTGGGTGTTGCGAGGTCCACATGTTGAAATGGAATCGGAATTGAAACAGCCAACCGACTCTACCATTGGACAGTGCCTCCTCTTGCTGGAAGCCTGATGGTGACAGCGCTGAATAATAATGAAACCAGAACTGTGGACTTCGGGCTGAAAACTGTTTGGATCCACATATAATATCAGGCAGAAATTTGACATCTATTTCTGGAAGAAGAACTTGTATTATATGTGGATTGTTTTGGTACCAGTGAGGAAGACAGGCTGTCCTGATGAGATTCTCAATCTGTCGGAGTGACACTGCACTTACAATAAAAACTTGCTCAGGTAAACAAGCAATGATAATTCGTAAGACCAAAAGTTATGGCATCACAAGTCCTCACTTCAACAAGGGCTCCGTTTGCTAACAACTTGAATACTACGAAGCACATTTCAAACCATGTAGAATTTCATACAATATACAGTGAAACCTTGTTATCACGAACATATGAAAAATCTTAAAACAGTTCTATATAGACGAAATTCGTAATATCAAATTTCGTCAGAAACGCGCAATAGCGGTGAAATTTAGCCATTGAAGGGACTGCAATTCTGGCGATCCTTACTAGAGAAACGGACAGATGCTTTGCCAGGTTTCGGCCGTGTTTCGAAGTTGCTCGCAGCTATTCCGAAGAGTGCAAAAAACCAGGCGCCAGTTAGGTTGGCTTCCCCGCACAGCTCCGCAAGCGAAGGTTGAGCGCTGGCTATGGTGGCTTTCCCGCATCGCAGACATGCCACGTGGAAAGCGGTAAGTCGGAGCGAAAGCTATCGCCGTTTTCACCACCTCCGCAGTAGCCGACATGAGCGCAGGATGTTAATGCAAGCTTACAACCAACTGCGCTGCTGCTTCCATGGCGCTGTCAACGAATGCCAGAGGCATGAACGCATGCTGACTACCGGACTGTCGCAGTTGGCGAGAGAAAAGTGCAAACCTTGGCGGGAACGCTTGCCGCATCACCATCAGTCACTTGTGCAGTGCGGAGAAGCCTGCCGCCTGCCATCCGAACGAGCACAGTTCTGTGCTGGGGAGTTCAATATATCCGTTTCATGGTCAACCACGTTTGATATATAAAGTAGAAATTGCAAGGCTTTGTCAAAAATATTTATGAACAGTTCAATACAGCCAATAATTCGTAATATCCATGTTCATTATATTGAGGTTTGATTTTAGTATGTGTGGTCTGACAAAGCACAATAAAGCCTGCACAACTGAAGGGAAAGGAAACCGATGAGGCAGCCTTGCCAAAAATGATTTGCCCCCCAGATGCTAACAGGGGAACATTACACACCTCAAAAGCAATGGCAGAGTTGGCCTCTTCCAAGCAAATGTCGACATAGTCCAGCATGAACCGTGTCATGCGGTACTTGAGATCATCGGGCACAGGGCATGGTGAACTGGACTCAGCGTGTGAGCACTCTGTCTGGGGCAAGTCGTGCTGGCAGCGGATGCGGCCCTGCGGTGGCACCAGTGCCCCACTGCTGTGCTGGGCCTGCTGCACAAACAGCTCCGCTCCAACAACCAGGTCGTAGAGCTGCATGACAAGCAAGTACTACTTGTCAGTTTACCACCTCCTTTATTTTTTTTTTTTGTCATGCATTATTGATACCATCACTGCCATTATCTCGAAATAAGCACCAATAAGCCCACCACCTTTCCAAATAAAAAATATTTACAGCTCGAAGTACTGCCACAAGTGGAAATGAATGAGCTCCTATATTTCAGTAAAACATAGTCCCCTGCCTAGCCTCCTGCCTGCCGTTATGCACAAGTGATAACCTCGAGAATTTTTTGTTTAGATTTTATTATTCCTCAAAAGGTACTGTTTATGGGGTTTAACATCCCAAATCGACTCAGGCTATGAGGACACCGTAGTGAAGGGCTATGGATAATTCCGACCATCTGGGGTTCTTTAACATGCACTGCCATCACAAAGTACACGGACCTCTAAAATTTTGCCTCCATCGAAATGCGACCACCACGGCCTGGATTGAACCCACATCTTTCGGTTCAGCAGCTGAGTGCTCTAGCCACTGAGCCACCACGACGGCCATTATTCCTCAAAAAGGATATTCCAACAAACCTTTGGAATGCTAAGATGCCAGTCATCTGAGAGTGATAATCCAGACAGCAATGAAAGCGATAGCTACAGGAACAAATAAGCATGCACACGTTACTCACAGAGTGCTGGGTGCTACAATATGTATGCAGAATGGTACTCAAGCTAATTACGAGGTTTAGTGACAAAAAGCTCATCTAAGCAGGACACACATCACTAGAATATCTAGTTAGGCCCTGTAGTCGTACATAAGCTGCCATAGATCTGTGACCTCTAAAGGCACACAGGTAAAAAAAATTTAAACTCAGATGAAACAATAGCAGCAGTTTACGCAGTTTTCATTCCTGTTGCTAGCCAATCTAGTAAACCTGCATCCCCAAGCTAGCTATAGTTTAGCTGGCTTCTTGAGAGCACATGTTTGGCAAAGCATTACAACTTCACAAAGATACCCTTATAGCATTCATTACACAGAGAAATTACTTGCTGCTTTCTTTCTGTTGCCTATGATCTATTTAAAACAGTTCATGTCTGCTTCTGTGCTTGAGATTAAAAAACCTTGTACAAAGCTCAGTGATCAAAGAATTGAAAATATGTTTGCTGAACTCTGTCAGGCATCAAAAGTGAAGACTACAATTTCAGGCGGTTTAATGAACTCACCTGAGGAAGTGTGAGCCTGCCAGTGATATCTCCAGCTTGAAGCTCCACAAGCCAGGCGTACTCCAGTGTCTCACTGCACAATGGACGCTCCGCTCCTGAGAACAAGGCTTGAGCCCGCACCTGCAATTACAATGGCTTCCTTTAAATGAACTCCTCAAGTTTAACTGCTCTTGCTGCTAATGACAGGACTTCCTTCTCGAGCTAACAAGAAAGTAGGCACTAAAAGTGGGCGCAAAAGGCAAAAAAGATAATACACTGCTTAAATATACAAGAAAACAAAGTGAGACAAATCCACCCATGTGATCAAAGGACAAACACAGATATGGTAAGTGAACGCCTTGGCAACAGCACAGCAATGCCTTGCCCTCTTGTTGTTAGTTTAGTGTGTTTTTTTTTTTTCATGCATTAGTAATCCCATCATCACCATTTTCTTGAAATTAGCACCACTAAGCCCCATCAGCTTTCCAAATAAAAGCAACCTTTTATGCTCAAATTGCTGCCATGAGTGGAAACGAGTGAGCTCCACTAATTCAGTGACACACGTAGCCCCCTGCCTGCCTTTGTAAACACGTGGTAAGCGCCAGACGGTAACTTTTTGTTTGCATTTTATTATTCCTCGGAATGATACCCTTCAGAATGCTAAGGCGTCAGTCATCTGTGAGTGATAATCTGCAGCTATCATACTAGAAATATTTCTTGCATCACATTTCTAGGAAAGCCATAAACTTCCAGTCACACAGCAAATAAACCTTGAAATAAAAAGTGAGAGAAAAGAATGAAAAGAGCCCAGTCACCCCGGTACAGTCACAGCAATCTGCAAACCAGCATTCTGTTCAGCTTGCAAAGCACCACTACTCCTGTTCACTATCCATCATGATTATCATGATGCTTGCTATGCACCTGATCTATTTCTCTTTTACTGCGATGATACATCTTATGCTGCACTTGTTGCAAAGAAGCATAAGTACCACATGCACACAGCCCTCACAAATCAATAGTGGACAGCAAAGCTAGTCCGGACTGACTAGTTGATTAGTAACAAAACAATCACCTCTAATAAAACAAACACTTGGCGGCACAGACTGATATATATTGATTTGCCACACTAAGGCAGTTTTAATTATGCTATAATATCCGTATGAACAGTGGCTTGGCATGGTTCAGAGTAAAAATGAACTTTACTCCCTAAATAATAAAAATAAACGTAACAGAGATGGCACAAAAGCCAAGTGCAGGGATAAAATCAGGAAGCTCGTGGGATAGGCTGGCCACAGTAAACATGAGACAGGGACAGTGGACTTGGCTGATGACGACTGCAATTATGATGATGATGACAACAAAGAAGACTGAGAAGTAGTAGTTTACAAAGCTCGTAGATTGGCCAAAAGAGGAGGAGAAAGAAGTAAAACGAATGAAGCAGTGGTCTGCTAGCCCTACTCGAATACTCGCCTGGAAGGAAGACAGGGCCAGATGTCCCGGCCGGTCTCCCGGGCAGACGGCCACCAGTGGTGACAGCAGCAGCTGCAGCTGGCTTTCCCGGTGGCTCTTGCAGATCTCCAGCTGAAGGCGTTCCAAGTAGAGGGACGGGCACGGAGGTTCCCGGTCACTGCAGCCCTGAGGAGAAAGAAAGCAGAAGGGGCTTGGAGCACTCCGAACAAGCAGGCTTGCGGACATCAACAAATATAGAAGAAAAAACTTGCCCCGAAGAGTAGCAAACCAGCTGGATGCCGCAAAGGCAACCATGTAACGTGCAGCTACCCAGTTCCCCATAAAACATGACCTAGGTCATGTTTCATGAAATCAAATTCACAGGTAGATTAAGGGGGGACACTGGTCTTGAAAAGAAAATTTTTATTAATGAAGTCACAGTTACGACATCTTCAGGGAATATGTATTTTTGTGTGCCGATTCTAAAATGTCATTTAGTTTCATGTAAAACAATTCCTTGAGCACTTATGCACTTTTTATGCTAGTATTTTGCGGAGAGTTTTGGAGAAAATTTGCTGCGGGAAACTGGCTGAAATGCATGCCATTGGGTTCTCTTGACACCAAGGAATACAATAAGGGTGAAATTGTCTTCCTGCCTATCAAAGAACTTAAGTTATAGAGTTTTGAAGTTGTTGCTTCAGAAATGAGAAGGAAAGTGTGTATTCCTGTTTCTGAAGTGGCAGCTTCAGTACCCTATTACTCAAGTTCTGTGAGAGCCAGGATGATAATTTTACCCTTATTGTATTCCTTGGTGTCAAGAGAACCCAATGGCATACATTTCAGCGAGTTTCCTGCAGCAAATTTTCTTCAAAACTCTCCGCAAAATACTTGCATAAAAAGTGCATAAGTGCTCAAGGAATTGTTTTACATGAAATTAAATGACATATCTAGAATCAGCGCACAAAAATACATGTGCCCTGAAAATTTCATAACTATGACTAAATTAATAAAATTTTCTTTTCAAGACCAGTGTCCCCCCTTAATGGGCAGCTCTTGGAGGGGCAGTTCTTTTCGTACAAGGCAGTTAATGAACGGTTTCCATCAAAAAGAATATGAAACAATGCAGTTTCTCACAAAAGATTTCTATATACGGGAAGGGGAGGAGTGTTCTCCTCCCATTTCCTCTGCTCTCCTTTCTAAATCCGCACCTGATCACATTGCTTTTTGACCAAACATATCTTTGGTGCACGAAATCTCAAGTTTCCTTCGTAAATTTTAAATACAGGTCATTTGTCAGTTTCAGCTATTGGCCAATATAGCATATATAGTACCACAAAAAACAAACACAATAAGCTACTGCTGGTCAAGTGATAGCAGCAGTATACTATATGAATGCTTCGCACCAAAAGACAAGCTCTTGGAATGTAGATGTTGACTGCAGGTATAACAGCCCTAGTATAATGAAGAAAAGATTGACTGCTCCTGCACAGCTCCACATAAAACATAAAGCTTGCAAGAGGAAACGAATGACAAGCAGCATACCTGTATAAGTTAAAGAATTACACTCTGCTAACAAAATCCGTGAATTCACACTAAACATGCAATACCACAGCAGACAAAATTTTGCTTGCCTTCATGAGGTGGCCCTGCATGTCATGCATGATCAGTGTTGCCCGCACATCCAGTGGTCTGAAGCAGCGAGGATCGAAGTCTCCCTCTGGGACCTTCTCAGGTGGAGGTGCATCCGCCTCCATGTCAACATAGTCCTGCCACGCACCCAAGTAGTTCTCTTTGAGCTGCATCAACAGGTGCAGCACCACACCATCCAAGGACAGGACCTGCACACACCACATAGGGAGAAGGCTTCCAGCACCTCAATATGATATTTATCAACTTGTTTTCACAAGGCACAGAGTGACAACGGTATTACATAACGCAGTATAGGCTAAAAAAGAAAATGGCAATGCTATGAAAAAGGTAGACCCTGACAAAATTCAGCAGCAGAAATGACACAACATAGGACTGGGTAAACTTGCGCGACAAACTTCCTTGTGACTTCCTTGTGCAGCATAAGTTTGCATGTCACGCTATGCATCACTAAACTTTACATTATGGTCTGTCTCCTTTCCTGAGTGTTTTTCCTCACTTCCATCTGCCTAGTTCTGTTCTTTCCGTATGGTGGTCAAGGAACCGGAATCTCTTTTCCGGTCCTTTGAAGTCTGAATTACCAGGCTTTTACCACTTTGAGATTCATGACCATTCATTCTGCAAAATTTAAACACCAAACCAGTAGATAAATACCATAAGATGACGAAGCATCTAACTCACAGAGGGACCAATCTCCAGCTCCAGTGACAGGACATCGGGCGTCATGGAACCGGGGTCGAAGTCATCTGGAGCCACAAGTACTGCTCGCTTCTTGGGGGGACGGATTGGTGACAGCAACAATTCCTCCTTCTCGGGCGTGGTCACATCAAAGTCCAGTGGATGTGCGAAGTCCAACGGAGGGACAGGATGGTAAGTGTACTGGAGACTTAGTGCCACAATTGGCACTGAGACAACTTCCACCCAGCCCTTACTGCAAAAAAAGCATTTTCTAGTGTCAAGATGTTTTGCTAACCAATATCACAACACTGCGCAGTGAAACATGTAACGCAGCATCTCCAAACAACTGCTCTGCAAAATGACGGCAAGTTTTCCCACAGTTTTTGAATAGCTGCATTTAAGAACGAGGAGCACAGGGTAGAGTTCACTCACGCATGCAGTGACAGCACCAGGGGGAGGTGAGAGGTGGTGGATGCCACCCCAAAAGTCTCCCTGGCGTTTTTTTCAGTCCCAACAAGGCAATTTTGCCAATAATTTCTTTAAACTTCTTAGGACCAGCATTTAATTGTGGCTGGTAAGAAAATGTGCAAATCTGTAGTCGATCAGCAGCAATGCCACAATTTACGAGCAGCAATGCCAGAAAGGCATCATGCTGACCAAAAATTTTACCCCCCACCGACCCCCCCCCGATGCCTTTTCCGCCTCCCTCCAACGAATGCACTGGCTGGCACTGTTCCTGACTACATGTCAATTTGTTCGCAAGCATTTTGCAACAAGAAAGCAACAAACAACAAAACAAAACAACATATACAGAAAACACAAACAGGGTAAGGAATATGAATCTTCCTTTTAAATAAACAACAAGACAGCAACAAACACAACAAACAACAAAACACATACAGAAAACACAAAGAGCGTAAGGAATATGAATCTTCCTTTCAAATAAAGCAAAGCAAATTTTTCATTTAACCCCTAATAATGACTTTTCAATGACTGACAAAACAAAATCATACTAGATACAAGAGAGACAACCAAACTGGAACGCGTGTGATTTTTTAGTATCCCAATTTTTGCCTGTATACCTTCAAAACCATGGTTAATAAATGTAACAAAAGACGTGGCTACCTGGGTTGGGCTACAAAGTGCCATTTTTTGTCTGGAGGAGGCTGTGTCCTGGGAGCTCCCATGCGGTCAGTGACCAGGGCACTGCGGTCTAGCAGCAGCAGCAGTTCGCGGTGAGGGTCGCCTTCAGGCAGGGAGGCCAACATGGACACACTCTCAGCCTGGAAGAAAGTTGTCAGCTGTGTGCATATCTTCTAGGCTTGGGAACTTAAGGGGACATTGCAGACAGCTTCTTGAATTGTGCATTTGCTCCAAAAACTTAGTTTGGTGCCTTTAGGCCACATTCAGTGCATTTTGCTTATTTTGTAACACTTCTTTTTTTTTTTTCTTTTAATTGTCCACTGGTATTCCCTGTGCTCTAAGAACAGTTGGCGATGGCATTACTAGTAGTACTAGTAATTCATGCAGTGATCTGCTTGAGTGGCCAGAATTCAAATCACCAATTATCTTCTCTACTTCTGCGCTTTAATAACACACGAGGATTGTAGAAGTGGGCTAAAATGTCAAACAGTGACTGATGGCGTTTACCCCACAGCATACTGAAATAAATGAAATTCACTTTAACATTATTTAAAAATTTCCCTATACGTATATGGCATAAACTATAAGGTAAATAACAAGGACAAAAAGCAAGAGAAAAATGGCAAAGTGTAGACAGTGTGCTAAATAATAAAGTATGTGCTTCAGGAATTTACCCTATTATTTCAGGATGCTGCGCAGATGAATTCAGCATACAGTTTACACAGCAGGATTGCAACAACAATGTCGCACATACAAATTCTTTTCTGAAGCCACATGCCTATGTGGTAACAGCTATGACTTCAGAACATAGCTGCTGATAATATGGTTAGGTATAATGCAAGGACCAAATTTTACTGATTAATGCAAGGTCAGTGTTCATCCCTGACACAAGGCTGAACAGCTTTAAGATTGGCCCAGCCATTAACCCCTTTTTCTGATTGTCAGCTGCTGCTCTGCAAATCATCAAACCATTCCGAGCAGTCTCAAAACTGTGGAATTTGCATGCACAAATCTATTTCTTCCCCACAGATAGTCTTAATCTACAATTGCGCACATGCAAAATTTGCTTGCATCCCAACCAAATAATGTTCTCAAGTGATATCACTAGTAATATATTCATTTATAAATTAGGTTGAATGGTTAACTATACAAACAATTAATTGTTGAATAGTAAATTATTTATAGTGCAATTGCTTAATTTTACTTGACAATACATTTAATATCATAAGTTTAATATGAATTTTAAGTAAATTTACAGAAGTAAAATGTGCAATCCATCACACATGACGGTTCACAAGAATGCACGACCCTTCTTAAAGAGCACACTGCAGAAAATAAAGCTTGCCTGAATCCAAAATTTGAGGCTGAGCTGCGGCGGCAGGAAGTCCACAAAAGGCAGGTCAAATGACAAATCGAACACTTCCCCACAGAAGGCCACTCGAGCTGTTGGAAATACATCACCACCAATGAGAAGAGGAAAGCATGCAAGAACACTAGAGAAAAAGAGGGCTGAGATTTGAAAAGACGTGAAAAAAAACACACACACACACACAAATACTGTTCAAATATCAGAAAAAAAAAAATTTAAGCCAACAACATTTTTAAGGCACCTCAATTCTAAGATTATGAAAAAGGTTTCACAGTCATGCATTTTAACATTTCTTTGCTAGTGTTAAACTTGGTGTGAGAAGCTTCAAAACGGCCTCTATTATCTTCACACGAATGTGAAGCATGCTTGCACCAGAACCAGGCACGAAACCAGAAATTTATTTCAGGGGTGGGGGAGAGAGAGGAGTGGGGAGGGGATACTTTGTGATGTATGCTCAACTAGAAAGATTAAGGGAAAGGGCGGGTGAGCTCGATTTCGAAGGTGCCCGGACACCCTCAGGCCTCCCCCCTCCCCCCTGAATACGTGCCTGATCAGAATAATAAGATCCACCTCTTAAAATGCCAACCAGACGTACCGTTCTCCTGATGGGCGCAGTCAACCCAGTTGTACTCGTTGGCCAGAGTAATGAGCTCAAACTCGGTCAACACAAGGTTGAGATGCCAGGTGTAAGGAACAAAGCGAAGGAGGTCAGGACGCGCTTTGCTAGCCCAGTCTTCTATCAAGGCTGCAATGGAGGGTGGAG
The DNA here is from genome assembly GCF_055824585.1 of Amblyomma mixtum. NCBI lineage: Eukaryota > Metazoa > Arthropoda > Arachnida > Ixodida > Ixodidae > Amblyomma > Amblyomma mixtum. The sequence goes on along the minus strand of NC_143012.1, from coordinate 308,330,893 downwards.
TAGCACGATGAAGCACCACAACAGCTCTTGAAAGTCAAGCAAAAATCTTTAATAACAGACACACATTTAATCACTGTGACCCCACCAGCAACTTTTAATCAGCCTTTTAAATATAAGCCACAGTAGTTTCCACAAAACTACGCATTCCTAGAGGTAAACATGCTAAATGTACACTTGGAGGACATCTCCATACGGGTCTTTCTGACTATGTCTATGTTCATTTGGCAACAAAATACGCATTTGCTACTGAGAAAATTGGATTTAAAAATGATTTTTTTTTCTTGCCTGCCAGTTAACTCAAGACCTTGACATTAGGACTGAAAAGGACTCCATGATCACCATTTGGAATGGAATGGAAATGTCGTCTAGCCTCTGGAATCCACGCGCAAAACAGTACATTGACATCACCGCAGTTTGCCACCACCATAGTCATTGGTGGCAGTACCCATATCCTGTTTTTTTCTTCAATTTTTCCTGTTTATAAAAGCACCATTATGCAGTGCAGGTACAGCCTATTTGGCATTAGAATGCAGTTACATTAGTGAAACAGGCCTATCTCAATTCATCCTCAGATTCCTCGAAATACCTATAAAATTATGCTCAGATTTCTTCCTAGTTTTCATGCTCCGTGGTTTATCAGCCAAAAATCAAAGTGAAAATGCAGAGCAAAATGCGCAACTGTCCTGTGGATACGATGGCACATAGACAAAAAAAATAACAGCAGCAAGAGAAAACTGTTTTAAGGCAAACTTGAGCTGGATTTCCACTTCAGCTGAATCGGAAGTGACATAGTGCATATAGCATGTGAATCAAATGCCAAAGTCATTGGTCAGGCACTGCTCATGCCCACAAAGGTATCACAGATAGTGTGCATACTGCTATCAGGCAGCTATTAATGATCACTGATAGGTGATGACCAATAATAAACATGCCGAATTCAGACGCCGCAAAATGATTTGGAGCAGCTATCAGGTATACCTATTTTTTAAACAAAAGAATAATACATTCCTGCCTTGCCTAAGAATACCGCCCGCTAACACAACGGTGTGCCTTCGTCAGGGTACTCAGTCATGAAGAAAGGGACAAGGGGAACCTAAGCCCAAAAACACAGCACTAAAAGCGAGACTGTTGTTTCTAAAGTAACATTTCAACAGCAAGGCCACAACACGCCAGTCAGGGTTTCAAAGGCCTCACCTTGAAAGAAGCCCTTGTGAGTGTGCAGCAGCGTCAGCGAGCTACGGCAGCCTGCCAAGCTGCACTGCCAGTCCTGGTGGCCATTCCAGATCAGTGGGTACTTGCCTTGGACATCGAACTGTAGAAGAACCATTATTGTCAGGCACGTTTACTTCTCTGGTCGAGATACACTATTATTTTTGAACACGTCACACTGTGACTACGTTGTAATTTATTATTTATTTATTATTTAGAAATACTGTCAATCCCCTGCAGGATTTTTACAGGCAGAGCACAAAACACTTAAAAAATCGAGCAATATTTGAGAGAATAAGGGAGTAATTACTCATTGGCATCCACCCAAGCGCAGCCATACGGCTACAAAGGAAAGCTATACAGCTTTCTCAGAAACTTCGTAGTTAAAGAAAAATTCGTCCTGGTCCGGGGTTCGAACCCGGGACCACCGTTAGGACGAATTTTTCTTTAACTACGAAGTTTCTGAGAAAGCTGTATAGCTTTCCTTTGTAGCCGTATGGCTGCGCTTGGGTGGATGTCAATGAGTAATTACTCCCTTACTACAAATCTACTCCACCTTGGGGGATTCCCCTAAACATTTGACCGACCATTTGAGAGAATGTTTAACAGCAAGAATAGCAATTTGTAAGCGAAACACGGCATATGATCAGAAAGAGCAGCATACAATTGCTGGCGAGTATTCGGGAATTTTCTGGTCTTTGTAAATTTTAGTACATCAATTCTTGAATACAAAGACGAACTGAATATCAAACATATTCGATTCGTATTCGAAATTTTGAATGTTCGCATGCCCTTAGTTCTAATGTTTCATTACTTTTTCATTATCATTTTTTTTTTCGTTATATTATATTTAGTTTATGTTTTGAGTTTAACTGCAATGAATTCGTGTTTGCCCTATTGCAATCATTTTTCTCCTCTTGCTAGGACCCGTTGTAAGGGCCTGCTGCATTTAATATATAAAATAATTAACTATGACTGCACTAATCAATTTATTACTATACCGCGCTCGGAGTTAACTGCTGCAAAGCTGAGCGGTACTTCCTACAGAAATAAAGGCGAAGGTGTGAACTTTTGTGAAATTTTATGCACATTTAGTATATTCCAAAAACATTTATGGTATGCCAGTAAGGTGCAACTGTGCCCAACACTGTGCAAATACTTTTATAGCAGACATATTTGCTCTACACCAACTGTGCTAACATATTCCACGATATACCAACACTTACTCCAAGGATCTCACTCTCCAGCAAGTTTCTGAAAGGAAGACTCGTTGAGGCTTCTAAGTGGAACAGTTGACCGGTCACTCGGGTCGTGTAGCCTTCATCCGTCACTTGCCAGGGCAGAGTAAGTTCCAAATATGAGCCCTGCTTGACTGTCATGTGCACTGCATTGGTCTCCTGCAAGAGTGAAGGACCTTTCGCCAAATCTCGTCCTCGGGAAAATGTCAGAAATGAGCCTGACAAAAACATCTAAAATGTTTGGTTTCACATAAGCACCAGGCAAGCAACGAATGATTGCTGGCTGAATTCCATTATGCATGCTTCGGCAATGTAGAGCAGCTACCCAATGCATTTTCTCGCTGCCAAAAATGTATGAGCAAAAATAAGGTTTCTAGTCTGCGATCCGGTAAGGCAAAGTACACCAAAGAATAACTGAAAAGAGCATGCGGAAGTGCTTTTCAGCATCAAAATTCTTCACATCAAAAGATGCAACCAAAACAGTGCAAACAGTGATGAAAGACAACTTTTTAAAACAAAAAAAGCACATGTTATTTAGCAACACTTAAGTTGTGTACTATGCAAATGTGTAGACAAATAGTGAGAAAACACTCTTATAGTAGCAAAATGTGACTACAGAACATGCTGAACAAGGTTCAAGTGGTTTTTCCACATCAAGCTAACTTTGTGTTAATAGTTTTAGTTCGCTCATAAATGAATATGAAACCTTCATGGTTCTAAGCCAAAGCAGATTTCCCAACATATTTCTCAAAGGATGGGCATTTTTATATTTTGCCTCCTTCAAAATACAGCGTCCACACCACGTTCATTACATGCATCTTAACAACATTTTTACTTATAATGCAGAATAATATGTGAACATCTGGCAAGCATCTCCGCCAAGCATCTCTGCCAGATCCAACCGGTAGTGGTTCTTCCGTTGCCTTGAAAGACTCATAATGTACCTGTGCAATTCCCATTCTTAATTGTTGCGGTACTGTGTACCAAAACATGTCAGGCATGGATTCAGTACATGTATGAAAGAAGGCATGGGGACAGCATTCAAGAAGAGAAAGTGTCTCAACTTCCCCCCTTTTTTTTTCTCAGTGCAAGCTGCCCAAATATATCTGTGACGCTCACCTTCAACCCCATCTCCCTTCAGCCTTATCCACCACCATTTTTAAAATTTAATTTCCCTTAATTCCTCCCTTGATTTCAACTAGGTGTACTATGCATGGCAAAGGAGGTAGCTGGAATATTTAATCATTCATTTTCAAACATTCACACCTCAGTTGCGACACGACACATAACAAGTGGCAATTCAAATGAAGTGACTTTACAAAATGGGGGCTTACTGCATCGGCAAGTTAACAACCTTGACAACACATTTGTGACATGACAAAATGTTCGGCCAGCTAATAAGGTTCTCCAATCAAGCCTTGATGGAAAACCCTGAATGACTACGCCACACTGTTGTGTTGGGGGAACGTATCAGAGACCACAGCGGCCTCTGCATGTGGCTCTTTCTTAATCCCCCTTTTGCACACATCTACGAAAACAAAGGCATTTGTAACACTCGCATGCGCCTGGCCTACTCCCTGAAATGCACAAGCATGCTGGGAGAGCAGAGCTATGCTACAAGAAAAAAAACTAGCTGCTTAGACTTTCACTGAATGAAGCTCAAAAAATTTCAAAGCTAAGGACCACATCTCCACATTTATCATCCGTCACCCCAGTAGCTATTGCACTCACCACGTTTCACGACTAACAGTTAGGCTACAGAGTTACTTAAGCACTTAACCCACTGTTCACAGGTAAAAGGGGCCACCAGTTGAAACAATGCAACATATATACAATACAACCTCGTTAATTTGAAGTCATTCAGACTGCGAAAAATATTAAAATTAACTGGGTTTTCGAACTAACCGAGCACAAAAAGAAATAATGGAGCCCAGGCAAAATACTTCATTGCGGGAACATGCTACCTTTACTGGACAAACTTTGCAATTGTACGGTATATTGCCATGTATGATTCAACCCTCTCCACTACTTGTAGCCCTTTCCAGACAAAAAGTAGCTGACTCAAAATATATCCCCCACTTCATCCCGCCACCACACTGTCTTGTAGCTTCTCGTGGGACGGCATCGCAGCAGAAGGACAGCAGTCTGAAGCCACTGGAAATTAAGCATGTGCTTACACATCCAGGTGAAGTCTGATGGCAGAAGCATAGGTTTTATGAGTTACAAGTAAAAAATCTAGACATACCTTCTGATACGAGTCCAATTTGCATGAAATGCAATTACCATTTACACGAAAATGATTTCAACTTCATCAGGTTACCAAGCATTAACTGAGCCTACAAGTTCTTGTGTGATCACCCTCCTTGTCCATGTTGAGTGAAGATGGGACAGACAACAAGCACATAACTTTCGCACATAACTGAGCCAAAGATTTTCTGGCCCTTTTTCAGACTAAGGCTCAACAAGACAGAGCTGGTAAGCTTTAAACAGTAGAAGTTTGTTCATACAATGTTTAAGAAAGCATGAAAAAGGCATATTATCCAGAAAGACATATCACCTGAAATCACCCGAACCTCTTAAAAATGTGGCTCGAGAATATCACATAAAGGCATTTGCTGACTCCTTCACTCTATAAGATAGCCAGTCAGCACATGCAGGTGCAAGCAAGGTCAGAAGAGCTCTTCTAGTTCTTGTAGACTTCTACCTGCATTTGCATTTTCCTCAGAGCAAAGAACCAAGTAAAGAGACACCAGCAAGGGCGAAAAATCTGAGAGCTCTTTTTAGCCAGCACCTTTTTTGAATGCTCTGCCCCCATTACACTTATGCATAGCAAGAAGCCGCTTAGTCCCTGCCATAGCATCTCTGCTTCTGTCACACGTCCCCAGGACTGGCCCGCTTGTGAGTTAGCGTTCTGTTCATCACTGTATCATGCAATCATAATTTGATGAAATTTCAAACATACTCATATTATCTAGGAACACATTAACCAGAAGAAAAACAGTAACTCTATGGGTCAATTCTGCTGCTCACGATTTCAAGTCTATGAACTGGGGAATCATATGAACCGAGAACACGTCGAAGAGGTTCTACTGCAGAACCGAATTCAATTATCATAATTTAAAATGCTAAAGCCAAGCATCAGACATGCTATCAGACATGCTGTAGAGGAAGGCTCCAGACAAACTTCAGCCACCTGGAGTTCATTAGTGTGCAGCTTCTACTTGGTGCAGTGGCCAGGGTGGCTTATACCCACACTCATTAAGTGCAAATAGCATTTAAAAGTCACAATGCATAATAGCCTGACAGCAATGACTAGCTTTTAAAGGCACTGAGGATCTTGGCCAAAGAGTGCCAGGGCAAACGTATTTTTGGTCTAGACGAGATGGTGTCAAGGACCCATTTCTCCAACAATTTCTTTCTCCTCACAGAAGACAAAGCACTAGGAAAGGGGAAAGCACTTGGAAAGCATGGGGAAAGCATTGGAAAACCAGTAGTACCCCAGCCACACTGGCAACTGAAACAATGCGTAATAGGATTGCAAGCACCACATACTTTTTCTTTGGAGAAAAGAAGGTCCAGAGTAGCATCAGCTGTGGTGCTTAGGCGCAGATCAAATGACTGAGCCCGGCGCCTCTCCCCGACCTGTGGCTGGGGCGTTGGCTTCAAGGGTTGGTAGTCTTGAGGAAAAAAGAACTGCATGAGTTTGTCCCGCTGCCTATCAGCCCAAGGGCCATAGCTGAAGCTGGTGCCGCGGCCACACTTGGCATCCAGGCCCCAGGTAGGGGCACTGCGCCGTTCCACCAGATCACCATTGGCCAGCTGCACCACTTCCTGCTCCGCTGGGACCAGCCCTGTCAATGCAAAAGGAAGGGCCATATTTATCAGCCTTTGGTAATGCGGCTTCAATAAAAACATATGGCACCACTACAAACACCAGGCATAACATCTGTCTTCAAGGCTTTATAACCGAGACAATTATTTTAAATACGGCTTGGCTAAACTAAATGCTACACAATTTTGGGTGGTAAATGTGAGTGAAGTGGCATTCTTCACCGTGCTGAGTTCGATAACCTTGCTTCTTAGAACAGCCTCAGTAAGTAACTTCTCAACATTTCCAGGCTTGCACACTGCTTACGAGGGCAAATTAAATTATTAGTGGAATACAAAAAAACCACTTGAGAAAACAAACTGTTTGCTCCCCTGAGATTATCCTACCATAGTTATCCCTCGCCACCCCATGCTAATGAACAGAGGTCGAAAGAGTTCCAAGTATCTTTAACTGCACATTCTGTTCAGTATGATAAACATTACATCACACTTTTCCCATTGCATAGAAAGGCCCAGGGCATAGAGTGTAATATAAACATGCCACTACTAGCTTTCACAGAGTAAGGTACAGGTAACCCACCTGCTTCATCTTGGTAGTAAAAGAGGTGAACCCGGTTGGACTGGAGCACCACAAAGCCTTCACCCATAAAGCGTGGGGGCTCGTCGGGCACGCCTATGTACTTTGGACTTGGGGCTAGCATGACCTGCAGTCAACAAAAAGCACTGTGAGCAATCCATTAGCAGCATTATACAGTTACTTCTGGATGCCAGTTGTGACTCTCTATCTGAGAAATACGGCTGGTTCTGGTTAAAGAAGTTTTACAAAACGCGCCAACTCTGTGGGCTATGAGGCAAGAGCAAAGCATGCAGCAGTTTGCAAGGGGCATCATTAGCATGACAATGTTGAGATGCAGTGCCCGTCTACGGCATCTTGCTCAATGCATAGTTTAAGACACCTACTGTTGTACAGTGGCTTGGGCACAGTGCTTCAAAGCACAATCTTGCTCAAAAGTGGACACAGCAAGATGACGTAAGCGAGAAGACTCATCGGTTTGGGCCGCAGAAGGAGAAGCAAAGCGACTAAGACGCAAAGACCCTACAGTATGAGCATCCGAGTTAAAAGCGCGGCGAGAGAGTGGGCAAACTAAGGCAGCAATTAAGACAAAGGCTGCAACCTCGGCATTCACAAACGGTTTCTGGACAACCCACTCACCTGCAGTTGCTTGGTACGATATTGGCTGTGGTGCAAGAATAACCGCCCAACCATGGCTCTGCCCCAGCAACCAATACTCTTGTTAGCGCTTCACGACAGCAACCTTTTCTTGTTCTAGCTATGCTAATTCCGGACTATTTGTGTTACAACACTTGTAAACCATCCTGTGGGATATTTTTAAAGGTTGCAACACCTTTGCAGTTTGCCAAGAGTTTTGGTTTGGCTATGCAAAAATGTTTGGCCAGTTGAAGGAGTTTTTCATATTGGTCTCTCTGAAAAACCCTGTGTAACTATGCCATGATTATGTAGGGGGAATGTATCAAAGACCACAACGATCTCTGTTTATGGCTTTTTCTTAATCCCCCTTTCACATATATTTACAGAGCAGTGGTTACAAAACTATGTTTGACTAATTAATGAATCTGTTGGTGCAAAGCAACACTGAAGCTACGAGGTATGCTGTAGTGCAGTACTTTGCCTTAATGTGGACCACCTGGCATTATTCAGTGCACACCAAAACCTCGATACAAGGGCATTTTTTCATTTAAACTTCATCAAAATGCAGAAAACCCATGGTCTCATGTCCAGCAGCCAAGACATCACAATGGGTTCGGACAAGAAAGTCCCTCCTGAAAGCCCAGTGATGACTGACTGCACAGGTTGCTTTTTGCTGAGTCGATGTGCACTTCTTATCCCCTTGAATCATACAAACAAAAAATTAATTGGCGTCCGCCTGTGCAGTATCTAACTTCTGGCTGCAATAAAACCTTATTTCTGGCACTGTGGTGCACAGTGTATCATGCCTCTGTAAGTTGCACACCACCCCGAGTTTTACAGTTGCCAAAATTCTCCTCTGCATGCCTCAATGCAGCTCACAAAGGTATAGACCACTGTCCTGAAGTGTATAAGCCATGCTGCAGCAGACATTGCTATACAACACTCTTACGAAAGTGTGCCCACAGGTAGCAGAAAACGAACTGCGATATAAAACAGCTGAAGTGCGTATTTGACTAGCAATACAGTTCCTGAACAGTTTTTCCCATTAAAGCACCTTCATCATCAATTCTCATTTGACCCATTCCATACTAGCTGTCTCGTGCTTTGATGTACCATCCCTTCTTGTTAACAAACTGGATGCAAGCATGCCTTAAAAAATGAAGAAAGCAATAAAAAGCAAAGCAAATTTAAAGGAAAATATAAAAAGACAGCATGTGCCAGTACAGCATGCGCATTCTTCACTGCTGTCCCATAAGTGTGCATCTCGTTCACAAAGGTTTGTATGCTTTCACAATGTACTAGTTCACCTACCAAGCAACCCCGAAGAACTGCTTAGCGTTCAAAGGTTAAGTGGAGCCTTTATTAGCCACTGGCACTGACAGCAATACACATCTGAAGCAATTTAAGACTTGCCTTGAAGCTGTCAAGCCGACAGTCAAGCGTATGCTGGAACAAATCAAGCCTGGATGCAGCTGCTCTTGTCTTGTAAGTAGCATGGGCTTCCTCGAAACGGATTGAAATCGTAGTGGGGAGCAGACGATTCCCAAACACCAAGCGCCCTGTCGACACCTCCACCTGCATTTATTAACATACGCATGATCATTGAGAGTGCTGGAGCCTAGCTCTGTAGAACAAAACTAGAGAAACTGCGCATATTTCAAAAGAAAACTCTCCAGCACGATAAAAATAAAAAAATATACAGGGCCACTCTAGAAAGTGCCCTTGAAGCCATGGAGTCAGGACCAAAGTAACAATGAGCATCACCAAACAATGAGTTAGACAACTGTAACACTACTTTGGCAGGCAAAAGGTTGATCTCAATCATCAAACAGGTTGCAACAAGTCGCATGTCTTCAAAAAGTTAACAGTGAAGTACAGATGCTTAGTGAAATCAAATACAAACAACATAAGCGCTTTGTGAGAGCACAGCCCACTAACAGTACCTTTAGCACAGGCACTAGATCCCGCCATGGATGGTCCTCCGCTGCATTGCTTGGTGGAGGTTCCTCGGGCTTTGGTTGGTCAGGCCCATTAGGCAACACGCTGGGTTCCAGGCCAAACAGCTGCTCTAAGTGTGAGTACAGCTGGGATCGATTGTAAATGTGCAGCTCCAAGCCATTCAGCAGGACAAACACACGGGCCTCAGCGTCAGCACATGCTGAAAAAAAGTAAAGAGTGACACTCTGAATACATTCCTGGGCCACATTCTGCACACAAAACACAACAGTAAGAACCCCAATACGCTGAACATTTTCTTAGAACAACAGCTGAATTAAGCTCGTTCCTCTGACATCTATTTTAAAAAACGGACAAGGACCTCATAAATAATACAGGGAATAGCATTATAGAGAATATTCACTGGCACTTTCCATGCGGACAGCATTGCGATATACAGCCTATTGAGCTCAGAAAGCATCTTTTCTTTAGTGCATGTGGTAGTTGTGAGACACCACCTGGCTTGAATATTTCGAGATGGGAGTATCTATGTTCTGCCAAACCAACATTTAGTTATGCCTACACAAACGGGCCACACTGTGGGAACTAAAGAAAGGAATGCAATGAATCAGGTGCATGCATATCTTTCACAATGCAGCCTCTCTTTCATCGCAACATAGGCAGCCACTGGCAACAACTCTGAAGAACCCTCAAAAATCTCAGTGCCACCAGTTAAGCACAACTTCTCCAGTACACAAACCATACGAGTGATTGTTTGTGCCACTTTATGTGATCAGAGAACCTTTAACTATGCATACATATTGATACACCAGCCCTCACTTTTTGTGCACCACCGGCACCTGATGCAGAATTTCACATAAAGAACTGCCTTAACAACTTTGTTGTAAAGTGTCACAAGGGGGAGTACAGGGCTGTTGGTCCTTTAGAAAAGTGCACAAGCTTAAAAGGTATACATCTCTCGTTATGGTGTCAATACATATGCTAACCATTGTAAAGTGCACCGTTTTTCAGTGCTCCCAAGAGGCAAGTGGAACCTATCATGTCTACACACACATAAGTTCCTTTTCAAGATTCAAAGTTGAAAACAGGGAGCCAATTAACATTCAGTTCAGTTTATAGTAGAAAAATGTGGTATGAGGATGAGTCAGAGTGCATAAATTTGGAATGAACTAAAGGTCTAAGTAAATACTATAACGGTAAAGCAGAAGAACCTTTTAATGCTACAGCTTTACACAAATTCAATGAGTAACATGGACGAATAGATAAGCATAAAAACAGTAAAGCAATCCCATAGAGCAAACACATAACAGAGGTGACAATAATACATACTACGTGGGAACTCCTTCTTTACATATGGGATCCACCAACGGAAAATTAGCCAGCCGTCCTGAGCCCGTACGGTGTAATCCGGTGTGACATATGCAACATCTCGAAACATCAGCTTTCCAGAGAGTACAGAGAGAGATACAGAACCTGAAAAAAAAAAAAGAAAAGGAAACAACACATTCACAGCCACAACACTTACATTACATGGTGTGAAGAAAGAACAATGAAAACTCACTGACAACAAAAATGCATATCAAGTGGCTTTCCCCAGCATTTCTCAAACAAATCTAGTTACAGAACATCACAAGGCTTATTAGTAAAGTCACTGTTATATTACAAATACTAAAAGTGTCATTTGTCACAATTCATTTCGCTTAGCTAAACTGAAGTGCTGATTGCACAGGTGCTTCAATATGAAAATAATGCAAAGGCAATCATAAAATGTGATGCGAAAAAATGCTTCAGCAGTACTGGTTGTGCCTTTCACATTTACATTGATTGCCTTCCCATCGCATGTATGAATTTGGTTTCACCGTGGCTTTTTCATTTCAGTGCAATGCAGGCTTCTGGGGGGTGAGGATCACAAAGCGTAGAGGTAGGAGGGTGAGTGGTGGGCAGAGCTTTCTGGAGGGCAGAGGTAGGTGGGTAGAGGCTCGTAGGAGGGAAATGCATTTACCCGTGGATGCCCAAAGGTGCACCCACCAGAGAGTACTTCTTCTAGAGCGTGCTTCTGGAGGGCGGAGGCATCGCACACGGCACTTTTGCTAAAGGAGGTCTATACTACTAATGTAGTAAAAAAAATACAGAACACCTTGCTACTCCGCTACAGCTACACTTTTTGCAAATCCGAAGTATACGGCCTGTGGTTCGTGGATTAGAGATGTGGCTCACCACCAATCAACATATAAACTCACATCATTCGACAGATACAATTTAACACACTTGTCACACCTAAGTGCTGTGCCCCAATAAAGTGTTGTACCACTAAACTGTTACGAATGTGTGGCGACAAACACATCTGTCACAGCAAGCCTAGTTGCAAGCAGTGTCACAACAAGGCGCTAGAAGAAGAAGAAGAAGAAGAAGAAGTTTATTCACATCACATTACATGATGCAGGAAGCCTGCAGAAAAAGCTGCCAGAAGCCAGCTTGACAGGGCCGCAGGCCCCCTTTCATTGGCAGTTGGCGGAATGTCGTAAAAAAAAGTTTATACACAGCATATTTTATCACAACATGTAAAGAAAAAAAAGTGAAAAAAAAACAACATATTACAAGAAAAAACGCTAAAACATATATACTGTTACCACATTTCAGTGTAACACGTACTCACATTTTTAATACATTCATGGGGAAATATTATAGACACAAAATCTCGTTTTACTTCGTTTTGAAAAGATCGCGCAGTGCTTTGAAAGTTATATTGTCGAGTTGGATATTTTTAGCTTGCAAACTGTTTAGTAATCGGGGTAACTTGTTTTGCAGCATTTGTAGACCGCATGTAGTTCTATTTGTGTTAACCTTCCATGGTTCAAAATGACGCGTCTGGTATGAAACTACATTATTTTCTAGCTGAGCTATGTTCTGAATAGTACAATTGTTACATTTAGTTTCTTGTTTGAACAACTTGCAAACAGGGTGTCGAACCGGAACTGAACCCGAACCCGAAACCGGAACCGAAACCGAATTTTTGCCCGGAACCGGAACCGAACCGAACCCATATTTTTTTCGCCATCTTGGAACTGAACCCGAACCGGAACGATTCAAAGGAACCGTTCCGAACCGGTTCGGGACCCGGTTCAGCCCCACTTTTTTTGCATCCCGGCATACGTCTTGTTTTCCGACAAAATGATATGATCTATCGCATAGATTTACCCACCCGTAGCTGTCTGCGCTGGGAAGTGCGAAAATGGTACCCAGTATATGCGACAGCAAACTTACAGGAGGTCTGGTGCGTGGTAAGAAGCCTAATTGACGCTTCTGTAATTTAATCGTCGATTACGTCACTATTTTAAATGTCAGCGCAAAAAACTTAGTATCATTTACCTATAGCCTGTATAGATTTCAATCCTTGAGTATCGCGAAATTCTCAAAAGGTGGCGCAGTTGACCTTTAACTTGCACTGACGTCGCGCAGCATACGGTGCCTTTTGCGTTTCGCCTCCGTCGAAACGTGGCCGCTGGAGATGAGTTCGAACCAGGGTACATCGAATAAGTAACCCAGCGCCCTAACCACTCGGCAACCGTAGTGGGTAGTGCAACCTTTACTTTTGTAGGCGCTCATTGTCTTAGACAGCAAGTTCTAAATGAAAACCCTCACGGTGGGTCTGCAGGGCAAAAAAGAAAAAAAAATGGCTCAATGGCTGTGGAGCTCGGCTGCTGATTCCAAAAACACAACAACCAGCGTGCTCTGTCGCGCGTCGAAAATCCCCAGCTGGTCTCCGTTAATCTGGAGCCCTCCACTACACCGTCTGTCATATAGCCCCAATGTCTACTCGACACGTTAAACCTGAGATATTACTACTAGTATTACCAAAAGAAGCATGTATAAATTGGTGCAGATTCTTTTTTTTTTAGAATCCGCATATTCTTGCTTGCGCGCGACGGAAATAAGCAACGAAAGGCAGGTTATTGGTAACGGTGGAGATGTACTAAAAAGGAAAAAATTAAATACCGATTACACAGAAGAGCAATGCAGAAATACATGTGCTCGCTGGCATGCGATAGTGATTACGCCCAAAAAGATGCTACTGCAATGCAATGTAACTACGATGAAGTGATTTCGTTATGCCAATTCGCTGAAATTGTTCTGCTTCTAAGAAAAAATTTCTGCCAGTCGCCAGCGCGCGGCTCCATCCGCTGTAATCGCACTGCTCGATCTTGAATTCTCTGTCTGGCGACTTATATCTACTTTTCGCAGTCATATTTCCCGTTCTTAGTGTCTGACGCGACAGGCTTATGATTGTTAGTGTTTTTTTTTTCTTAGAACGCTTGAGCGATTGACTACGTTGAGCCTTCACAACAATCTGCATCGGCTATATCGGGTACAGGTGGGTATTGGGGGGTGGTGAGATGGGTGAAAGCTTTTGAAGGTGAATTTTTACCAGTGAATGCCCTGATGTGTCGTCCACCGGAGTGTGCATCAAGGATGGAAGCTGCACGCACGCAGTGCGGTTATTTTGGGGAAAGCAGGCTATACTGCTAACGCAGTAAAAAGAACAACTAAAAGAGCATGCATAGTCTTACCTCTGACTCCGAGTAGGATTCGTACTAATGGCGGCGCAACAGAAAACTGTTTACAGATGCTTTAGGCTATTCGGCTATCTTTTAGGCTTCGTTTTATGGTTGTTGCATGGAATATTTCGAACCTCTCTGACCCTCCTCATGCCTTACTTGACCGCGTCGAATTCAGCGATCTCGTCATAAGGCCTTACGTCACCATAACTACCTGCGTCTGCCCGCACGTGAAAATTCCAGACGGTGCACACGCCATGAAAGGGGGACCAGTCAGGAGGTTGAACTTGCGCAGCATATTCCTCCTGCGTTAAAGTGCACTGTGTCTGAACAGTGACCTCGTGGAACGCAGCGGTTCTGCGTCCTATGAACACGAAGAGTTCGCACGGAATTCAAGAGTTTTTCATCGCAGACGTAAGTGTTATAATGAAATGTATGATGTCAATGGGTTTTTTAAGAGGCTGCGTAAGTATGTTCTAAAAGAATACAGCATCATAACAAAAATATCATATTATTGCTGAAATTGTTTCTCGTTGCTCGCACAGGTTGAAATGCACTGACTACGGCACAAACGCCCCTTTGGCGCGAAGGTAGTACGTCCAAACATGTAAGGTCCATGTCTGAAGGGTGAAAAAGGTTTTTGTGGCCGAGTAAAACTAAGTCGAGCCCACTTATAGCGAACCGGACGGTCCCGCAGGTTCCATTCGTTATATCTGATGCTCGTAGCAAGTGGATTCTTCTTACAACAGCCAAAAATACTAAGGCCGCTAAAAGTGGCAATTATTTCTTACAAAGCTGCGTAATGCGTGCCAACTTGTGCAAAGCAGAGCCTGCCGCGGCTCTTTCCAGGCTATCTAGGGCGGTCATTTAATCCTCGTCGAGACCTTGCTGCCAACTAACAAATTTAGGGACGGGGTATAACTAATCATGGATGAAGTGTGCATGGCAACTGGTGGCAGGTCGGCCACTTAAATGAGATTCCTGGCAGTAGGAAGAGCTCGCACTTGGTGTTCGACGTCTCCGTCAGAGCAGGCGCTTCTGCGATTTTGTGGTCAGCAGGAGCGTAGTTATCCGAGGAAACATCCGGTCGGCTATGGATCAACGAAGCGTTGCCAGAAATCTGCAATCATCTGGTCAAGGGTGTTTTCGAGCTTCTTCTGTCGTTACTGGGCTGATGCAGCGACGAAGTAGTGCAGCGCTTGTGGCGCAGAATGCATCCGTTGCACTGTCAGCTATATGACAATGCCTGCACATTGCAGCGGCGCCAAAGATTGAGACGACTGGGCAAGCTATGCATACCACGTGACTGGGATGGCCAGCAAGGATTTCAAAAATTATCTAATCGCTGTTTTTAGTTGATCCGCGAGATTCGTCAGTAGCTTCGCTTTTGACGATGGCCCTTTCTCACGCGCACCGCGCTTCTTCTACTCAGGATGCTTTGCCGAGCCGGCGAACACGTAGGCAATGATTGCCCTCGTTGGCCATCGACGCGGGTTTGGCCGGCGGTTACTTACTATTTCAATAGAGAATTATAGCATATTGTTACCGTGTTTACATTACCATTTACAGTGTTACCGGACGCCGGACTTTCCGGTTAGCGCTGCGCACAGCAGTGCCGCCTTTTAATTCCATTTCTGGGTTGACATGTTCTTTCCGGGGCGGTGTAATGAAGGTTGAGAGGCGCTATTTCATCTGCGTGCTTAGCGGAAGGACGCCCTCTACAACTTCGGGGTAGTTCACCACGCCACCTCGTTCGCTATAACCGAGTGGTGTGGCCAGAATTGTTCGCTGTATCTGCGACGAATTTGCGTTGCCCTTATGCATATTTTCACTGTAGCACCACACCCGCTCGAAATAAGCGAGTGTTCGTTGAATGGTACGGCAAAACAGCGCTGACGGACGGGACGGAAGAAGATGAGACAAATACATGCGCTTCTTCTTCCGTCCCGCCCGTCAGCGCTGTTCTGCCGCACCATTCAACGTGAACCAACCAACCCGACTCAGCCCTCTCCTTGAGCCTTCGTTATATCTGTGGCCATTAAAGTGGGCTCCACTGTACATCCGCTGACTTCGCTTTAATACACTAGTATCAAGAAAGTTTAGGTAAGGCTGTAGATGTATGGGTAGAGGAAGTAATGACCGATCGCAACATTTGTCATCTGCCTTGTGGAGAGGCCGTACAGGTAAGTAAAAGCCAAGAGTGAGAAAACAGAATGAATCAGCACTCGCGAACATGTCCAGCAAAGCACTTACTCACCTAATAAGCATAGCTACCAGAAAGGTGTTGTTTGTAGCTTTGGAAATAAATTCCTGAAACAAGTTGGTGGACAAATGGTGCACGCCAGATTAACCCCTCTGTATCACTCTATCAAGGGCGCAAAAAATTCTGTGGACGCAAAGGTTGCCTTTGATAGCGCCCCAGGAGGAGTACGAAACATTCTATCACGAACAAATTTCTTGCTTTACTATAGTGAGAAGCCACGATTAACTGAGTTTTTGAAGATACTGAGCTATAGGGGCTCAGGATTATAACGTGAGTCACAAAGGCGATGTCGAATAGGTGATTTAAATAAAATGTGTTTGGTAAGTTCTTTATGTTAGGGAGAGCCAGTGCTCCCACGAGGCTCTCGTTGGATGGGGGATGAGCGGTGGAGGGATTCTCGAACATTTTCTTACCATGCATTAAAGGAGGGGGGACTGGCAAGTCGGTTTCGGTGTGACGGAAAGGTATCTGTCTGTTTGTATACGTGCCGATACATGACAGTTTCATTTCTCAGTAGTGCGCGGGAACGTAGCGGGCGCGTGCGGCGGCAATTTTGGGGCCCCGTAAGTACACTGCGTAGTTACAGGGCCGTAAGTGCACTGCGTACGAGACCTATTACTCGCGCTACGGGGTCTCCCAAACTGCTCAAACAGGAGGGTCTTGTAGATGCAAAATGTATCGGCTTTTCGTCCTACACCTCATAAGGTAGATTATAGCGTATATACACAGCCGATTTTTATTTATTTCAAGTTCCTTTTATTTTGCGGCTCTTACCGTAAATTCGTCTTTTTTCTGCGGACAATAAATAAAATGGGTAAAGTGAGAACATCTCGCATTAAACAATTTTTTTCACGCTCAAGTAACGCAGTAAACACGACAAAAGGAAGAAAGGAGGTGACATGAGCGCTGAATAACAACTGGTTATTTTATTCTGGAAAAAGTATATAAAGGCGCAGGGCACAGACAACAACCCCCCCCCCCCCCAAAAAAAAGAAACAGAACAAAGGTTAAAACTTAAAAACCATACTGCGCATGCACATCACCGTCGAGTCATGACGTCTTTTTCAACGAAATTCGAAGAGTATCTTCGATAGTAGACGGCACTCCCCTATCTCCTGGACCTCACACAATGCCAAGAAAGCCTGACCCCTTAACTACCAAACTGATAGATGGTGTAGCAACACGCTCATCTGCTTCCCCACTCAGAAAGACAAGTCTCCTGATTAATCACTGATCGAATTTTTAGGGAGATGGGGGACGCCTTTATGATCAGGAAGGATGCAGATGATTCACTTGCCACATAGCGCTAAAAAGACACGGACGCAAGAGAGACACAGGACGGGCGCTAGGCGCCCGTCCTGTGTCTTTCTTGTGTCCGTGTCTTTTTAGCGCTATGTGGCAAGTGAACCATCACCAACTCGCCAAAGCTTCTACTCTGACTATACTGATGCAGATGAGCGTGTTGCTTCACCATAAATCAATTTCGTAGATAAGGAGCCAGGCTTTCATGGCAACTGTATAAGGTCAAGGAGATAGGGGAGTGCCGTCTACTATGGAATATAGTCTTCGAATTTCATTGAAAAAGATGTCATGACTCGACTACGATGTGCATGCGCAGTATGTTTTTTAGTTTTAATTTTTGCTCTTCTGTTTTCTGGATGGTTCACTGAGTTCTGCGCCTTCATATACTTTTCCGAGAATGTAATAACCAGTTGTTAGTCCGCGTCTGTGTCGTCTCCAGACTTCCGTTTCTCCTGTTTCCTGCGCTGCTTAAGCAACCGTTACCAACTAGCCCACTTTTATGTTCTCGTAAACAAATCTTTGCATTTTTTATTTTGTATAGCGATGTGCAAGAAAAAAGAAAACGCATATCACTGAAACCCATCTGCGTTCTAAATTTTTTTTTGTCCTGAACCCGTTTGAACCCGTTTGAACCGGTTCGAGACGGTCCGAACCGGTTCGAACCGGAACGGAATGGCCCTCTGGAGCCGAACCCGGAACTGGACCCGAAAGGCGTGAACCCGAACCCGAACCGAACCCGAAAAAATACCGGTTCGACACCCTGCTTGCAAAGCCGGTAGTCATAGGATTTTGTTACTGGAATTACATTGTATTTTTTAAATAATTCATGTGTGTGGTAGTGCATTGGTACGTTTTCGACAGTACACTGCAGTTGAAACTGCAGAGTACACTGCAGTTGAAAGAAAAGCATTGGGAGTGCAGGATGGTCCAGGGAAAGCCCGGAAGGATAGGATGGAGAAGGATACAGGAATAAATAATGTCGCCGTGGGAGTCACATGGGTTGGAGTTGCATGTCGTGTCACCACTAAAATATGATACAGCCAACTACCGATGAAGGCGAACTGCAAAGGCAGCCATGAGCTGTGCGATGTCAGTGCACATTAAAGATCCCCTGGTGGTTGAAATTATTCCCCAGAATTATTCCCCCAGAAATTATTCCAATTATTCTTTCTTTTTTATTTCACTCCCACCTTCCTCCCTTCCCTTACTGTTTGGTTCCCATGACCACCGATGCCAGACAATTACTGCCCCATTCCTTTTCTCAAAAACCATTTTCAACTTTTAGCAATTTTCAACTTCCACATTCACAACGAGGCACGGCCACATAAGTGAAGCCCATACAGGTTTTTACTTTCAGGCTGTTTTGCAAGCCGTAAATGCATGGCAAGAAACAGTGTAGTAGAAAACGACACAACATGATCATGGTTGAGAGCTTTCACATGCCTCCACACTGGGCTCGTTTCAGTTCATGCGACATCCCAAGAAACTTGCAGCACATATGCTCAATGATTTATGTACAGGCACCATCAGATTAATATGAAGCATGCTTTGGAGTTCTAGCTCTGCTCAGGAAACTAGAAGGTTTTTCACATTTATGAGCAACACATCAGTGACACTTGCTGGCATAAGCATAAAAAACCTCCTATTCTTTTCTACCAAGCATGAGACGGGAGTTATATAACTGCAGTGAGCTGCACATTACTTTAGTTGCACCTGTAATGTAAGTGAAGTGGAAAAATCGAAGTGAGCAAAACATTCCCTTTTTCTCTCTTGCTCTTGCCAGACAGCACAGTCAACAATTACAACATATTAAATAAAAGAAGGAAGAAGCAACCAAAATGTGTAGTGAGAAAACCTGCGAGGATAAACACCACCAGCAGAGTGCCACATGACACATCAAAGGCCATAGCTCCACTTGACACATGAAACTGGTATGAGCTTGCTACATGTTGTGGGGACGCCTTCGTCCCCTGCGTTCGCTTTCCCTCAACTCACTAGTTCCCTGTGGTTAGCTTCCCCACAACGCACTCCCTTTAGTGGGGTTACTTTTAACTAACAGCGGAGGGCGCTCGTGTCGCAGCGACACCAGCGCCACGGATGGCGTGTTTTGCCGCTCGCGTGCGGGGGAAGGCTCTCTCTCTTCTCCCTGGGACCGGGAAGCGAGCGGACGTTTCGCTCGCGGCTTCGCTCTTCGCCGCGGGCGTCTTGTGGTCGGAACTTGCTCCCGCCAAGCCTGTCCCGTCCGGCCTCGAAGTTTTCCCTCTGCCCTACCGTGGGCGAACGTTCGCTCAAAACCGTGCTGGTGAGTCGGACATCCTCGATTCCTCAGTGTATTTTGTTGCTAGCTGGCGTTATTGTTGTTATAGCAATAAATGCCTTGTTTGTGTCAGCCAGTGTGTCATTCCTTTGTTCCCGTAGAGCAAGGCCCGCCGTGGTCGGCGTGCGCTCGGTAGCGCTCGCGACCACGGGGTGGGGTCCGCGCGGCTTTGAACTGTGTCAGCCACGGTAAAACGGGGAGAACGTGTTTATCTCCCCAATTTAAATCCCATAATGTCTGCAAGACAGCAATTGCACCAACGGCCATAACTGCATGACTGTGCGATAATTTCAGATAATTTCAAGATAATTTCAGCATGTTGCCCAGCTTTTAAATGATATACGTCTGAATGTCCATCAAACGTATGGTGGATGTCCAGTGGCTCTTCGAGGATATTCTAGAATCATCCAGAATATAAGAAAGGATATCTGGAATCTATGACGTGCAATAATGAGGTTCTTTGTGCCTTAAACACAGCATCATTAGCCTTTCAGTTTACAACCACCAAAGAAAAACATTAAGTAGTTTCTTCTTTTTAATCATCATCATGAACCTAATTGAGAATCACAGGTCAGTGACACCATCCTGACAGAAACTTTAGAACCTAAGGAAGCACCGAATCTCTGATTGGTTGAGAAGGCAATTAGAGTGGAACACTTGGCGTATATCATATCATTGCCAGCCATAGCGAAGTGTCATGTGGAAAGGCTGCAAAGCTTTGCACTTTAGTAAAAAGGCAATATGTTTGGCCAGTTTAGAAGGTTTTTCATATCTGTCTCAATGAAAAACCCTGCGCAACTATGCCATGATCATGTAGGGGGAACGTATCAAGGACCATAGCGACCTCAGCATATGGCTCTTTCTTGATCCCCCCACACTTCCACATATACCTATTGAGCACTGATCATAAAACTATGATAGACTACTAAATAATTAATAATTCTATGTGCCAAGCCAATGCTGCAGTGGTAAGACAAATCATACTGGAGGGCTCCATATTGATTTCAACCAGCTGGTGTTATTGCACTAGAATATCAATGCATGAGTAATTTTGCATTTTGCGTCCATGAAAACAGACACACGACAACCACAAGTTTACAGTGCTCACTGAGACAGGATGGCAAGCCTGCACAAAATGAAATGCCAATTGCAATAATGCTGGAGATAAAAGGCAGAGTGAACAAAAAAAAATGCTGGAATAGTCCATTACCAACCCTACACAAAGAATGAAATGGTATGCTTTGCACAGCTTAGTGTCTTCAGACTAGTGACGCAAAACTATCGGAAAATTGACTATCGATAGTATCGATAGTTTTTTGAAACTATCGATAGTGCCGCTATCGATAGACTATCGATAGTATTATCAATACTCTACTATCGATAGTGTTGCTATCGATAGTATTACTAGCGATGGTACAGCTATCGATAGTGAAACTGTCGATGGTAACACTACTGATAGTAACAATATTGATGTTAAGCATTTGTTGGCCAGCGATATAAACAAAAATTTGCGATGCCCGATCGGTTTCACGGTCTTATGAGGCTTAACGTCCCAAAGAGACTCAAGCTATGACGGATGCCGTAGTGAAGGTCTACGGGTAAATTTTGACGAGCTGTGGTCATTTAACCTGCACTGGGACTGGTCGTAAAAATATCTGGAACTGCATCCCATGAAAGAACAAACAGCGCAAGTCGTGCTGGCTTACACGACACTATCGTGCACGGCAGACGTCGTCTTGCTGACGCAACCGCTGCAGAAATGCTTGTCGCCCACGTGCTTTGCAACTAGGACATTCGCATGCTAACATTTTATCCGGCTACTTTACGTAGGGAACATCTGCAGAGCTTGGTGACGCGTAGGCTGCGAAAACGGGCGAGTCGTATCAGTTACTCATACCATCACCTCCATACCACACACTCGGGAAACCAAGTTTAGGATGGAGTGGGTACGCGTGGTTGATTTTATAGATGGTTTATGGGGTTTTAACGTCCCAAAGCGACTAAGGCTATGAGAGACGCCGTAGTGGAGGGCTCCGGAAATTTCGAATAGTATTATATATAACAAGTAGTATCGATACGGCTATCAATAGTACTATCAATAGAGCTATTGAAAGTAATATCGACAGTATTATCGATACTACTATCGATAGTACTATCGATAGCGCACTATCGATACTACTATCGATAGTTCGATAGTGACTCAACTATCGATAGTATCGATAGTACTATCGATAGTTTTGCATCACTACTTCAGACACTATGGAAAGGAACTTGCTGTGGTCAGTTTTACATCCCCCGAGTCCAATTGCAGCTCCCGTACTTAATTGTGCTGGTCTGCAATTCAATCAGGAGTTAGCAGACTGTGGTTGAACTCAACAACTAGAATCATTCTTTAGCACAATGTACTACTGGCAGGGTTTCGAATCTTAATCAAACTTATATTCATTAAATTTGTGTTTCAAAGCCAGCCAAAAGCCAACCTCGTGCATTTCATGCTTAAAAGGTGAAACAGTGAGAGTTACCGATTTTGAGATATGCTTTCCCCACGAAGCGGTTGAGGACTTTGGTCAACAGGAAACCCAAAACACGGGCATTGTAATATGTGATGTAGATGACCCATGCAGTGGCTGCTAGCAAAGCACACAGTAACCAGGCAAAGTTGGAGTCCAAGGGCAACTTTTCCAATGGGGCTGTGGTGTTCCATGCCGCTGGGTACGCTGCTGCCACTTCGGGCACATCAGCCGGCACAGTGGACCTACAATTAGGCAAATTATGTTACTTGCGATTCCCCAATACACAAACTTCTGCAACAAAAACCATCATGTTATACTAGGAGAACCCAGATTCAGTGTACTGCCTTCATTTAAAATAAAATAAAATGAGATTGAATTTGTAATGCTGCACTACTACATTGCAAAAAAAAGTATTCCCTTCTATTAACGTAACTCATTCAAATCAAAGTGAAATAAATATAAGTTTTTACAAGTGCTTGTGGAAAGAGTGTTCCCGCAAGTAGCAGTTGCCACTACGTAGCCAATATACATACAAAATGAATACTATTCAAATGGATATGTAACTTGTGGTGCATACTACGATCGCCAGTAACAGAAACACCACTTATTTCTTTTACACGGTATTATGTGAACTCTGAAACAAGCAAATTAAAGCTGCCCCAACAGTTTTCGCAGCAAGTATCCTGAATTACAAGAAAGAAGCACAAAAACAGTTTAACGACTGCACGATAACAAATTTCCGGGACGTGCAGCCAAAAATAATCCGCTTCGTGGAATTTAAGATGTCGCACGGGACGTCTTCTGTTCTGGAAAAAAATTCACGCTGCAAAACGCAAGCACGTCATTGCGGTACAAACACGAAAAAAATAAAATCAAACAACAACAATGAATGTGACGAGGCGAGTAATTGTCACACGCTTATGCGACTTCCGCACTGATAAAGACTACGGATGTACGGTGCTTTACTCATTTAAGAGATAAAAATTCTCTGACATCACGGAGGAAAGCAGAACCCCGGAGGTTTCGCTCTCAGGCAACATCGCCTATTAGAACTAGCCCGGATTATTTCACATGCTTTACTACAGCATCATCACCCCTCGTGAGCTGGAGAATAAAGCTGTCCCACTGAACATAACATCAGACACGCAAATGCACTCTGAAAAAAACTGTCGCAATATACTCACGTATCTGTGGCATTCATGGCAGGCAGAATGAACTGCACGAGATCGTACTACGCTTCTTTCCTCGACAGTGCCGGCAGTACCATTGCTTGTAGTCTGCCTTGCCAGTATGATTAGCGTCAGGCGAGCACTGCAATATGCCGCATGTCATGTCTGTCAAATTCAGAGCTAAGAATCGAAAACACATTCGAGAGCCTCACCACCACCATCACATTCGTATCATTTTCATGTTTAGCTACTTCTCCCTCCACTTTTCCGGCTTCGAAACGGCTGCTCAGCGACCTTTGGATTCTCTGTTTTAATGATGATGATATTCGTTGCAGTCGACAAACACGAACGACGGTGTTTCGCTTCAAATGCCGATTTTTGATTGTTTGTGGCCAACACAATCAAACATAATGTGCCATACGACCAGTAACCGTCATAGGCAACGGTTCTGGCACTTTTTCACAACTTGGTCCAATGAGTTTAGTTCATGGGGGTTTAGCGTGTCTCAAAGCGACTCGGGCCATGAGGGACGCCGTAGTGAAGGGCTCCGGAAATTTCTACCACCTGGGGTTCTTTAACGTGCACTGACATCGCACAGTACATGGGCCACTAGAATATCTCCTCCATCGAAATGCGACCGCCGCGGCCGAGATCGAACCCGCATCTTTCGGGTCAGCAGCCGGACGTCATAACCACTAAGCCACCGCGGCGGCTCTAATGAGTTTAAGAGAATCTCCCCCCCCCCTAAGGTGAAGAAAATTTTTGATAAGAGACTAATTACTGATTAGCACCACTCAAGTGCAGTCACATGGCTACAGAGAAAAGCTGTGCAGCTTTCTAGAAAACTCTGCAGTTGAAAGAAAAAAATTCTTCTTGGTGGTGGCATCGAACCTCTGGGGCAGTAATTTTTCCTACTACCAAAGTGGCTAGCAGATGGCAGGTTGCTGCCGAACTGACTCGAAGCAAAATTTCGGGGAATAGCCCAAGGGGCAGCAGATTTGGAATGATTACTCATTAGCATCTACCGATCGACGTGTGGCTGCACATCGCTTAACTTTCTTAGAAACTACGTAGTTGAAGAAAAAACCGTCCTGGTACGCGATCAAGCCCCGAACCACTGCCTGTCCAGGGCGGTCGGTCTACCATCTTTACTCCACAGCTTACTTCCATCAAGTGTTTTGATCCGCCGCGGTGGCTCAGTGGTTACGGCGCTCGACTGCTGGCCCAAAAGACGCGGGTTCAATCCCGGCCGCGGCGGCTGAATTTCGATGGAGGCGAAATTCCAGAGGCGAAAGATTGATACGTGACTGCGGAGAAACCTGAGTGTAGGTGTCCGCGGAGATATGTGAGACAGTTAATGCGCCATTTCCTCTCCTTAAAAACCAAACCAAACCAATTCCAGAGTTCCAGAGCCCTTCACTACGGCGTCCCTCATAGCCCGAGTCGCTTTGGGACGTTCAAACCCAGTAAACCAAGTCCATTTCTGTACTGCAAAGAGTTCAAGGATTGCACATGTGTCAAGGCAGGGACTACACGCCTTTGCCGCCAGCCTCACTTGTGTGTTGTGCCTTGTCTCCGAATCAAGAAACACAATACAATCTAGCCCAACACTAAATTTTAGTAGATTATGAAATATATATGTGTATCAGCAGCGGTAGCTTGTAGGAAACGCTCTATTAATAAGGTATAAATGCAGAGTGGTGGTTATTTCTCATATAGTCTGCAATCTACTGCTTTTTTTGTTCCTGTGGATTTTATTGACAAGAGATTACATAATAAATTTACACTATAGACCTTATGCGAAATGCACTGCCATCTAGCGGTCGCCGCGCGC
Organism: Amblyomma mixtum; assembly: GCF_055824585.1. Taxonomy (NCBI): domain Eukaryota; kingdom Metazoa; phylum Arthropoda; class Arachnida; order Ixodida; family Ixodidae; genus Amblyomma; species Amblyomma mixtum. Next base: position 308,305,498 of record NC_143012.1, on the reverse strand, counting down.
GATCCGCCATGTTGGAGGATAGCCGCTGGATTCGCAGCACGTAATGGTACACGCTCGTCGCGCGCGCTCGAGTTTCACCGTCCTCAGTATGCCCACATATTGCTTAGTGCCTTGCTGTACTCGGAAGGGGTCACAAAGACGCCCAGGGAAAAAAGGCAAGAGCACTTGATTTGAGCGCATTTCTATTTTTGGACTGCGATCCCCGACATCGGCGACACAAATGTTGCAGTACCGTCCCTACATGTCGAGACGTCGCGAAACGCATTTCGTTATCGCTATGTAGCAAATGAAATTAGAAATAAGCTTTGTAGGCACGAAGAAAATATCACACAATGCCTGTTTTTCTCCTGCGATTGCCCGTGAAATGCTGCGATTATCGGCCTCGCAAGAGTAATCTTGATCAGCTGTTCAGTGGTACGGGTCGCGCTTTGTGAGAACCGTCGCTCCTAGCGTTATCCGCCGCAGCGGTTACACGCGTTAGTTTTAAGTGTGAATATTTGTTTCGACGGAAACACCAGCAAGTATCAAGTGCCCGTGGCACGGAACGTTTGTGCACTGCAAGTCAGTCAATCGTTTCTGTTAGACCAGGGAAAGGTGCCTATTTTGTGGAGCGACGGCTTGATTGCATGTAGCGATTTCACTTAACCGACCGTTTTCCACGAAACCGTGTGTTGTGTAAAAAAAAATAAAGGACCGTAAAGGAAGCCGCTCAAGCGGTACCATAGTTCCAACTAGTAGCGGGAATGCATAACGCATGTATAATCCTCCAAAAATCTCAGTACACAACTGCTTGCTCGTCGTGGTAAAGCCATAGACACTGCTGTATTCACGGGCTACGTGTTTTTAACGGCGATAGTCCAAGAATGGTAAACAGTTGTGTAGTGGGGTCGTGCGAGGACCTAGGGGTCTATGTGCCCGGTAATAATAATAACGTGTTTTCTTTCTCTGTCTAGGGCACTAGGGCGAACTAGGGGCTCTGGGCGCTAGAGCACTAGGGCAAACAAACAAATGCTGTATGAACTTTTCAAGGAAAATGAAATGTGTCGCATGTTGACAGGCCACTTTCTTCGACACTGCCAACATGAGCGTGAAGTTTACTATCGTTTGTTTTCGGTGTTGACGCAACACACAGAAAACGCTACCACAACAGCAGCAATTCAAGCGGCATGCCCGTTCGCAAAAAGTATCCAACCAAATAAAAACTGACTCAAACTAGACTGAAATGCGCACATTTTTAGCCGTAAACGAAAATTACACTTGCTTCGTACATTTCTTGGTGTTCAGCGTCGGCAAACTGACGTAGGACTCCGTGAAAAACTTGTATCTCCGTACCCGGTGGCGTTCGGAAAGTGTTTTGGACGCGTAGTAAGTGTTTGCGAATTCGCTTGGAAACTTGGGCAGCAGAAACAGGTCGACTGACCATTCAGTCATGTTTACAGGCTCAAGTGACAGGAAACAAGATTTTCGAGCCAGCACAGCAGTAAGGAAGCTAACGCAGGGCACGCCTAAATCCAGAGAGCAGAGGCGGAACGAGCTTCAGTCATCCTCCAACATGGCGGATTTCCGCTGGTTCTTCTTTTCTCCGATAGATGGCAGCAATTTTGCATAAGGTCTATAGTAATAATTTCAGCTTTAAACACATTTCTGACAAGACGCTGGATCTGCTCTCCCTTGTGCCATTTCACTATTGTGTCTATCACGTGTCTTCGAACAGGATCGCTTCTAAAGCTGACCGCACGTTGTTCCGAAACGAGTTAGAGAAATTGTATGCACTCTGAATACAGACACATGTAGGAATTTTTTTGTTTGATTAATCTCTGGATTCAGTGCTGATCCAATTTTTTTTCAATTTTTTTTTCCCATTTTCATGAGCTTGGTACATTTTCTTGTTTTTACTGTATTTTGTCATAGCCTGTATTTATTTGTGTTTTTATTGCACCCCCTTACTCAGTGCTTCACATTAGAAGCTTGTAAAGTAATTGAAAAATAAACAGATAAATTATGCAGCCAGGCCACAGCAAAAATTTGGCATAGGCAAAACTTTATGAGGGTCACAGCATGAAAGAAACAAGACAACAAATCTTTAGTTCTCCTCAATTATATTCACAAGTTATGTAATCTTGTCAGCACAGTTCGTGGCGGTACAACAAAAACAGGCCAAACACGAGGGCATGTTAAACACTGAATGCATGCTGCAAGTCTGTTCAAGACTTTGCAGGTTGATCAACACACTGAAAAAAAAAAAAAAAAAAAGATATTTGATGAGAAGCTGTACAAAGTCGTTACAACATACTGAGCCATGGGTATGACAGCTTTTGCTTCTTTTATTACAAATAGCGGACAAAGAAGCTCCAGCTCCGTGTAGTCTCACACTGCCAATGGGTTTCACAGACTTTTGCAGAGATGATGAAACACGGAAGCGATGGTTTGGCATTTGTATTTTATTTTTGCAAGTTCAATTTTACTCTAAACACGAGGACAATGCACACAGCTTGCGAGGCCGGTAACACAAGGCACAGTTTTCAGGCAACGTCATAGGCAAGCACTCTCTACATGGACAACACGACATTCCCTCAGAGAAGTCATGCTCTCTGCCCACGGGCGCAGTCACGAATGCAGGCCAGCGAGGAGAAACCATCACGCTGGCACTCCTTGTATGGCACCACTGCTGGCTGTAGCACCAGCATCTTGCACAGATGTCAGGCCAGCTCTTCATCACTGTCCTCAATGGCACACACTGCTGGTTCGCTGGGGCAGTGCCGAGGCAGATACTGGTCGGGGTGGCAGGTGTACCGTTCTTCGCCTCCCTGCAGTACATAAGCAGCCGGTAAGCAAAACAAACTTTTACATCCCTAAACTACATCTTAGCTATGAGGGCGACCATAACGGAAGGCACCGTATTATAATTAATTTCAGCCACTTGAGGCTCCTTAAAGGGGTCCTGCGACACAGATCAAGCATGAGGCGTTTATTCTTTGAATGCAAAGCAAGGGACATTTTGACACCTGAACGCCCAAATAGTTCGCCGAAATCTTGATATTTCATATTTTAATCTTCTGCAGACATGCTCATTTCAAGCCGATGGTGTCGCAACGCAGCGGCCACTTTCAGCAGCAGAAATGAGGGGGCATCCAGATTGGGCGCTGCCTTTGTGACTGGTTGGGCATCCAGTTTGAACCTTGTTCCTTTATGCTCTTGAAATAGATCCAAAATATTATGCCTCTGAGTGCTGTAAGCTTTCCGTATGTCACAAAAACTGAAAAGAAGCAGTGAAAGTGAACAAAAACTATTAAGAATAGCAGTAGTATAGTGGCTTAGCATCGCACATACTGTATGTCATCTGCTGCAACAAATTTTTGCATCTTTCCAGTTCCAGGAGAAACGCATACTTTCCATAACCTCATGCCTCGGCCCTAGAACTCCTGTGAGTTACTGATATGGTGAGCATAACCATCAGGCAAATATATATATAAAAAAAGAGGGCGGATCCTCATGTGAGAAAAAATGAAATGATGTAAAAAATGAGTAATCTCTGTGAGTTAATTTGTTTGTCTACTTTGGACAAGAAATGAGCACTGAATCAGTTCTAGGCTATACAGCACGAACAATTCAGTTCTGAAATTAGATAAGAAATTGTGCTGCTCCTTTTTTTCATGTGGACACATCTTTCTGACAACTACAGTTTTACAAAGCAAACTTGGCTGCAGTGTAAGGCTGTGCATGTTAAAGAAAATGTTATTCACATCATCAGTAAAGATGGTTACAGCGTTCTGCACAGAAAACAAATTTCTTATTAGGGCAAGCTTAAGACTCACTATTAGAAGCCATGGTTTCTTTCTGGAAAATGAAAATAAAAATACAATCCGTGGCCAGCAACAAACAATCTTGAAGCAAAACACAAGCTCTGTTTTCCCACTTTTGCCGATGGTGCCTCACCTGCAGAGCAGTGTCTTCGGAGCAGTGCGAGCTTCGGGGGCTGCCAGGCGCTTCATCACTCGAAACGTCTTCCTCTGCATGTGCTGCTAGGTCCGAGTAATCCCAGCAGTAGCCTGGAGAATGGCTTGTCGTCAAAAAACGCCCGTTTTCCTCTTTTTGTTTTTGTGACTTTAAAAACAAATTCATACGTTATCAAGCTTATCTACTCAGTAATATAAATAAACTACACCACATGGCACATAACTAAGATAAACATATCCCACATGTGGTGCACTGCATTAGGGTAACCAAGGATGAGGAATTTTTGCCTCATGCCGACGTTTTGAATCCACAGTTTTCAATAACTTCAATAACAGGCATCGAACACAGCTGCATTTCTTCAATACAATTTTTTGCAGGCAAGGCTTCAAGCCATTTTAAACTGCACAGGCCTGCAGCATCATCAAAGTGCAACTAGAGGGTGAAATGTGTATCTTCAGGACACAAGAGGGATTATTTTGCTCCCTATGAAGCAGGAACACTAATGTTCCAAATACAGGTATAAAAGCACACTCATTTAAACTGCAAAGCAAGGGAGAAGCCAACTGCACTTCCAATACAAAAGTACAAATTTTTTCAGCTTAATTTTATGAGGGACAGAAGAAAAAAGCCAGTGGACAGTACAGTCTCTGTGTTTAATCAAACAGCACGTAGCCTTTGCACAAAGGGTGCATGGTTTCCTGCACAGTCTTCACGCAGTACCCATGTGCAAAAACTTGATGTGCAGTGAATAATCTGGCACAAACAGCTTGATGCATGGCCCCTCGAAAATGGTGCCTCCCACACTGTCTGGCAAACATAAACTGTTTGCATGCATCAAACGACCATCATATACAGCGAGTATTTTGCTCCAGCAAAACAGAGAGACCTCAGATTTTCTTGTCTCCAGTTAGCAGAAGTCTAAAAGATAATAATAATAATTAGAGGTGAAAAAAATGAGTGTGTGCAACAGGAAGCACTTTATGAATGAAATAAAGGTCTCCACTCATGCCACAAACCACAGTGGACTTACTGCATAGAACAGCAGAGACAATTTTGAGCACTAAGCAGGCTATTTAAATGCCCAGTGTCAGGATGCCCTTTTTTCTCAGCAGTGCTCAGCAAACACGGCAGAGACAAGCATGCTTTGGGCACATTAACATGCCAACTGCGACACATGCACACAATGCATAATGCATCCAGCAGGCAAACTGGGCAGGCTCCGTGATCGGCAGCTACATCAGCAAAAGCTATGAGCGGCATGTATTTTGTAGGGAAAAAGCAAAAGCTAGATAGCACCACTCAACACTGCAGGTTAAAATTGGCACAGTTTAGAAGCTAGCAAGTTTTGTGACTTGGTAAAGATTAAACTCATGGGCCATGTTGACACTGTTCGGGGTTTGCTTTATTTATGAATCCAAATATACAAAACATTCAAAAGTGAAATCAAATCAGATTCAGATTGAATGTTATTGTTCAATCTGGATTTGAAACTCGAGCAATGGCGCACACCTAATTAATAAAATGGAATTGGATTTGTGATGGTGGTGACGTAAGCAGCACAGGCAGGGTGAGCTATGTAAAGTTTGCAGGTATAGTTGCGCTGTAGCATCAAGCAACTTGCCAGCGAAGTGAGCATACTCCTGTACTAAGAGGACAACTCCCATTATAGAAGTCTATAGTTTTTCAATACTCTCTCATAGTGAGCTCCTTCAGCAATACCACACATATACATGGTGTAAGCTCAAGAAAACCAGCCCCTCGGCATATTGTAAGCAATAAAAAAGATTGATAGCAGTCATTACAGGTCACAAATAATTTTAACAAATCTTTCTTTTTCTGAGTGTGTGTGGACATCTGCATTCCACTTGGCTCAAGATTATAAAACCAGCTATATTTGCAGCTGGGTGCTGGCACTGTAACAAAGCAGTCCTTTCAAGCGCCCCCTTCAAGGACACCAAAGCGGAAAGCTACCCACCTGGGAGATCTGACGCAATGCTGGTTGCCGAGCTCGGTGGTGCCAAGGGTGGAGACAGAGCTGCCTTCAGGTCTGCACAAAACCCTACCATGATGCACACCTCCATACTCGTGACACACCATTGCAGCTCACATGGCACATGCAACACATCTTCAGGGCATTTTAGATTTCTTTAATAACGCCAATGAAGAGTCACAAAAGAAGGCTTGACTGCTGAATTCCTAACTAGAGCACCTCAGTGCACACTCTTGGAGGTATCGGAAGTGGTCAACTAACATTTGGATCTGGAAATTCACACTAATATTAGCTTTATGAAAGCCATAGGCTGCATATGCTTTTACAGTGCCTAAGAGAACCTATACGCTGCAACCTGACTACACTCACTTGTAAAAGGATCAGGCGACATCTAGGGTGTTTACGTCCCGTCAACACATTGGCCAGTGAGAACACACAAATGTTGTGGGTCTGGCTCAAGCTGTAGCTTTCTTAAAAATACTTACAAAATTTATCTCTACAGCTGGCACTAAATTTTGCAATAACCACAAATCATACAGGAAAAAACTGCACTTCATCTCGGCTTTCGTCATTGAACCAACCATCAAATTTTCTTTTTCACTTTTTCAATTAAAACCCCCTCACTAAGAAGTCCAGGTGGCAACTAGAAAGCAGAGTGCTGCACTAAAATGCATTGCACTATTGCAGCTCTACACAGAGCACTATAACAGATGCAGCACTACTGTGCACTACACCAGCACAGCACTGCACAGTCCACTACATAGTGCACTACTTAGTGCAGCATTGCACAGTTCACTACATTGAGCACTACACCAGAATGCAGCACTAATGTGCCCTACGGAGCACAGAGGGCACTTCCACTCACCATTGGGGATCTTGTCCAGGTACAGGCCCTTGTGGCCGCCCTGTGGGGCCCCCGTGGCACTACCAGATGGACTGCGAGCCAGATTGTGGCAGCGCAGGTCATTGGGCTGATAGCGTGACTCAAGGTCATCAGCTGCACTTCCATAGCTGCGCACCGTGTCAAAGTTGTTCAGTGTGACCTCTCTCACGCCAGTCGTCGTGTATGAAGCTGGCCGCTGCTCCAGGTTGCTTATCTGCAGCACATTACCGAAAGCAAACAAATCTCTTTTTTGCTCCATCAATTCGGGAAGAACATTTGTCATAGGGCAATACAGTAGAAACTCGCTGATATGTTCCCGATCCGTACGATTTCTCAGTTCACACTTTCACAACTGTGGGCAATAAAGATGCCCCTAGAATTACTCCATTTTTCTTCTGGTTAATATGTTATCGGATAAGACGATTTCCTGGCTACTATGTTTAAAATTCTGAGAAATTCTGGCCATGTAATACGTCTGGCGATCAACTGCACATGTGCAAACATGGAGTGGGCCAAATCTGAGGGAATGTGGCATGAAGAGGCATGAGCTGGAAAACAGCAACATATGTGCTCTATATTCAGTGAGCACTTCAAACGCTGCTGTTCAGATCTTGCGCCAAGAAATGTTTATCAACATTTGTATGAAATGAAGATGTCAATAAATGCCGCCCTCAAGCTACGCATCTAAAGCAGACACTATGGAACAACCTACAGACAGTGAAAGGCTGTGCTATGGAATATTTTTCAATCATCAATAAGACATCCGCAGACATACATACCTTTGGCCTAATGTTTGTGGTGGCTAGGACGCAGTTCTTGGCAGTGACAGGATTGCTGCACTGATGGCTGTCAGCATGTTCGTGGCGGCGGCGGCGGCAACGACAGCACTGGCGGCAGCAGCAAACAATGGCCAGAAGCAGCAGCAGAAGCAGCACAGCAGCAGCGGCACCTCCCAGAGGCCAAGCGAGGGGCAGGCCCTCGAATGTGGCGTCACACGATGCGTCACCCAAACAGCCACACTGGAAGCCGTCTGACAGCCGCACGCAGCTCTCCCCGTTCTCGCACGCTGTACATGCCTCCACCAGCTCACATCGGTTGCCCTGGTAACGGCAAATGCACACAACTGTAAGCATTGCTTAACAAAGCTGTACATGCCTCCACCAGCTCACATCGGTTGCCCTGGTAACGGCAAATGCACACAACTGTAAGCATTGCTTAACAATGAAACATGACAAAAATCTCTGCAGAGAAAAAGCTGAGCTTAATGAGCTCCCGAGGAATATGACATGTGACCTTTGAAGATAGCAGCCGTTGAAGTATCGAGGATCACTGTCTTGATATGCATTATACTAAACAGCACTGATTTCTACAGTGCGCAGAGTTCGTAAAAAAAAATGTGTTCACGCTCTCGAAGAAAAAGGGTGTGCCCCCTCGAATACAGCAGAGTAATGGACAGAGAAGTAGGTGACACCATAATGGCAGTGTGGCTAATGGGCTAATGGTCTGCCTCTTGCATACAGCAGTACAAGACATTTTACCCTGTTCACCCCTTTCACATAATTCACTGAACAGATACCCACATGCTAGTGCACAAGCTTGGTGACCGACCAGCATGCACAACAAGCTTATTTATTTTTTTTTTTTCAGAAAAATCACCTAAAGTAACGTGCACGTTAAATAGAGTAAGAAAATGAAACTATGCCCTTTGCCATCGACTCAGAAAAGTGGAGGCTGTACTTCTTGAGCATCGATATTATCGACATCGCCTACCACAGTCTTGGATACCGAGTGGCCTTGCGAGCACCTACAGAGTCCCGTCAGCAAGGCGCCTACCTGAACTTGAACCAGTATGGAAATGTCGATTGCAAAGACGCGCCTAGTTCGCTATAACAGCAGGTTAGCAAAAAGTGACCTTGTGTACAGAGGCTTTGTAAGAGCACACCAGTGCAGTCGGGCAGCCACACACCAAGCATGCAACCACCTCCGACACTCCCATCCAGGATGCACAACCGTCTCAGCACCCTGCCAAGCTCGCTGATCACACCACTGCCACTGAAGCTTCTGTCGAAAGATAAACCTGCCATGATGCTATCAGAGTGCAGCATCTAGGCTTGCTGCCAAAGTCTTTACTGTGGACACCAATGAGGGCATGAAGGTACGAGCTAAGAAAAACTAACTTTGAAATAAGGTGATCTTGCGTACAGAAGCAATCGGCAATCGGGTGGTGTGTATATCTTTATCGAAGCATGAAATCTGGTGCATGTTACAATCGAAGTCACTGAATTTTTTTTTTTAAATGGGAGCACATTACAATCGAGTAAATATGGTATATTGACTTATACCCGTCCATGAAGGCAGAAAAGGTGCAATAGCTGTCTTACTCACGATGGACAGCTTAACTACGGAAAAACAGTTGTGTAGTGGGACTTGTAAATAAGCTCGACCACTTGGGGTGTGTTAAGGTGCTCTGACATCACCAGAGTAGGTGGCAGTATGTTAGTGCCAGTACAGCTGGTAACAGAGAGTAATCAAGTGGCCAACAGAACCTGATAAGGAGTTGGGCAGCGGCAGTGTCCACCTGGCTGGCACAGGCCTCCATGGAGGCACAGGTTGGGCAGGCAGCTGGCTGTCTCGCATGCTTCGTCAGTGCACCGGCTCTCAGCTACTGCCTCTCTGCACTGGGGACCCTGCACAAGAAGGTGACGGCCGACTTTACCAGCATTTGGGCTTTGAAAAGTGCACTTCATCAAGCCTGGTGTTCTGGCACTGCAGTTCGCTGGCACACAAAATGATGAGTGTGTGCTGAAACTGTATTCAAAGTGCACAAGCCTGACATACAGTTAAAACTCGGTTTAACGAAGTGATGAGCAGCCATGAATTCTCTCAATAAATTGGGAAATTCGTAAAATTGAGGAAGGCATTCTTCTGCCCTTCGACCTAAAATCATAACATAGCGGCAAACAAAAGCTACCGCGGCATCGTACTTGCCATCAACCCATGCCAAATAATAAATAAACAAATAAACAAGCAAGTTTTCTCTCAATATTGACACTTGGTCAGCTCCTGCACAGGATGAGCGTGAACACCAACCTGAAAGTGCACCGGGCAAGTACAGGAGTATCCAGTGGTGGTGAGAAGTGGCCGGCAGGTCGCACCATTGAGACAGGGCTGGCTGCCACATGGGTCGAGGTGGCAGGAAAACTGGACGTTGGCCAGCCGGCGCAGCTGTGCGTGGCTAGCAGGTCGCAGATGCAGCGGAAGTGGCTGGCCGCCCACCTGCGCATCATCCAGGCAGCCGACCAAGCCTGCCACTGCAGGTGCCCCACCCAAGTGCAGCTCGCGGCCCTCCAGGTTGAGAACGTCGTGCGGCCCAGGCGCAGCACCAGAAGCTTGGTAATGCACGTCGACAGCGAGTCGCGCATTGCTGCCACGACGCTCGAGACGCAGCGCATGCCAGGCACCGTCATTCACCCGGCGGCCAGCTACACGCACCAATCCCTCACCGCTGCCACAGTCAAAGCGGTACTGCACGTGCCCGTCCGACACCTGCGCATGCCAGTGAATCTATCTCAGCATCATCTTCTGCAGCATTCCACAAGAAGTGAGCAAAAGACCAAAACCCGTAAAATAAAACAGAAAAAAAAACAATGCACATTGGAAGGACTGCAAATTCACCACAGAGTACCAACTGTCCCATAAAAAGAGAAAAAGACCATCCCTACTGAACAAACAACAAATGACCACTAACGAACAAAAACGCATATACATGACAGTTGGTACAGGAGCCACCACAAGAGTAAAAAAGACTCATTGTCGCATACTGGGTGCATTATGTTGCAAGGTGCATTATGTAATGGTTGCAAGGCAAATGGCAGATGCATGCTATAGATCTTCCTGGACTTAAAGAATCAAAGATTGCCAACATAGTAAGCTTTGTAACAACAGTGAAGCATGATTCAAGCTAACAAGTCTTACTGCAGCTTTTAAAGCAAAACAGCCAAGCATAGACTTAAAATGCCCTATCTCCCAAACTGTATAATCCGTGCTTGGCAACAGCTGAAGTCAGCATGCATCATTCGTTTTTAACAGTTTTGACACCTAAAACACCTGAGTAGGATGTCACGGCAGGTTTGGAAAAAAGGATTCGCCAGGATGTGCAAGGTGGTGCCACTTGGCAAACACATGCCTCAAGGATGGCGTAGTCTCGGGGTCCTGATGTGTGCAGCAGAGTGCCATGGGGGTGGATTGTGCGCAGCATCACAGAGAACGAGAGGCGTCGGTCCAAGGGTTGTGACAGCACGTAGAGTGCATAGCTCTGGCCACCAAATGAGATGGGCCGCTTTTCTGCACGAGACCAAAGTGTCGCGTTAGAAAGCTCACAAAGATTCTACATCACATGCCCATGGCAACCCCTTCTGGGAACTGGAAGCCTTTTGCCTCCCAAGCTGGCACCAGCCCTTTATGTTAGAGCACCCACCCCAATCCCCACTACACACACAAAGACTATAAGTAACAATACAAGTAAAAAAAAAGAAACAGCCGGCAACAAGAGCCCATGGCCCGCAATGCACTGTATTGCTCCGCCATCCAATCACAGCTATAAGCAAAAGCAACAACTTAGTGTTCCAGACTGTTATTCAAGTCTGGACATCAAAAGAATTTTTTTTTTTTTTAGCAAGACATCAAAATTCTCAATGTTGCGATCTCACCTTGTGATTGGCTTCTTGTTTAGATAACAAGAAAACCTCAAACAAACGACTATTTGCTTCTCATGAAGAAACAATGGGTGGTGGTCATGGATGTGGGCGGGGCTTTACTGCAGACTCAAGTTGTATTCGACTACGTTGGCAAATCACGACTCACGTGACACTGGCTGGCTCAGTAACATTCTGCATCAACCCATACGACACTCTCGTTAGACAGCAAAAAAGTAAAGAATAAGATATAAAGAGGAGGACAGCACAGTAAGTCAGTGTTTTTGTTTCACACCATCCATTTCACATCGTTTTTCAAGAATGCAATCAACGAAGTGGGCTTTCTATCTTGCTACCTGCTGTGCTAACACCTCATAGAGAACAAACAGGCATGTGTTACTAGGTATAGCAACTTGAATGAAGAAGCACAACACTTAAAACTGTAAAGAGCCATTGCTGAAATGAATCTGTTCAGAATACAGCTGTAATTGGGATACTGCCAGAACAAAATGCTGCACCAGACATCATCAGGAGCAATTCCTACTTGGAGCACCAATACCAGTTCAAGACCGGATGCAAGCAGCCACAGACACACCTTCATAGCAGCTGGGTTCCTGACAGGGGGTGTCGCATTCGGAACCAGTGCGACCAGGTGGACATTGGCAACTGTGGCCGAGTGGAGACGCGTCTGGCACGCAGAGGCGCCCCGAAGGGCAGGGCTGCTGGGCACATTCGTCCACTGCTGTTTCGCATGCATCACCTGCAGGGTGCGCAAAATGCATTCAGCCCGGTCATGCGCACTACAGCGATTCTGAGCAAAAAAAAAAGAGAGCACTGTGTTAGAAACTGGTCTTGTGAAGAGCTCCATTACGCATTTTTAAGCTTCTTTACACACTGCCAACGATAGTTATTTTACACAATACTTACAGTAGAATCTCGGAGATAAGATCACGGCTGATATGAATCTCTAAAATTCCCTGGCCGAGGTGCACCAAATTTCAGGTACACCAAACACTCTCCTGGGCCCCTAAGGATGATACGAATGCAAGAGCCGCAATTATACCTGTGAGCAGCGCTACCGTCACATCATCAACACAGCGGATGCTCTCCAATAATTAACTGGCTACTTACTAAACACAGTGTTGCTTTATAAAACACTCACAAATACCTTCCATCCTGCTCTTATTGTCCCTTCATAAGATAATTATTTATTTTCAGTTATCACATCTCATGTTATCACGTTTTCGATTCTGTTTAGTCTTGTGGAAGTTAGAGGCAATAGTTAAGAAGCGCGCGCGGTGCCGTCGAGCCTTCGTTTCTTTAAGAGCAGTTTTATCGTCTTCGGTATCCATTTGCCTCCGGATGCTGGCCTCGCACGTGCTGCTTTGTTGTCATTCTGTGGGAAGTCACGGCCAGAAGCACTTTACCATAGCCATTTCTTTGAAGAAAAATCTTTACTTATAACCGAATGAAAATGTACTATCATTTATGGAAGGCAAAACAGGACCGTAGTTTCACTTTACAGTGAAAGCTCGTTAATTCGACCCCCGTTAATTCGGCAAATCGGATAATTCGACGCGCGCGCGAGGTCCCTACAATTATACATAGGAGTCTATGGGGCGAAACTCTCGTTAATTCGAACAAATTCTGCCGTGCGTCGGTTAATTCGACTTCACTCCGCAGCCTGCCAAGCCGGTTTGCCGAGAGCAAAAAGAAAAAAACACTGCCATGAGCGGCGCTACTGTACGGCTGATAGGCCATCCCTATGGTCATATCATCCATCCGTCCATCCATCCCATCCGAGGAAGCGAGTTAGCCGCGGCCGAAGCGGCTGGCGTCTTTTTTTTTTTTTTGTGCTTTGTTGTGTCGCAGCAGTCGCTATCACGGTTATTTACGGCGCCTTTTTTGGTAAATGCGCGCTTTGTCAGCGTGTTTACTGCGCTACTTGTTGTTGCTGTTTTGTTGCGACTGAGAGAAGGGTGAAAGGAAATCGCAAGGGATTGCCTACTGGCTCAGCCACCACCGCTGCCATGTGCAGATAGAGGAGAGTTAAAAGATCAGAGAAAAAGATAGAGAAAAGATAAGACACCCCTCCACAGTCCCCGTGCAGATAAGAGGAGAGTTAAAAGATCAGAGGAAAGATAAGACGTGTGTCCCAGCAACAACGCTGTCTGTCCCCGCGGACGCTGGTTGAAAAAACAGATAAGCGGGGAGCGGCGCTCCCTTCACCTCCTCCCCGCGCTGCTTTCGGGTGGGTAGCCCGCAGGGCCTGCGCGCCGCCTCGCCTTCGTGTCCTGTCAGCTGACCGAGGATGAAATAATTGAAGTGACAGGCGCTGACAACGACGACGATTTACGATTGTGAGCAGTTGTCCCAAATGCCGAAGTGCACGGTGAAAGAAGCCGCAGAAGCCTTGTCCGTGCGGGAGGACTTCTGTGAACAAATCCCTGACGGCGCGTGTGCCGCGGAGCACCTTGCAGCTGTTAGAGCTATCGTAGTCGCTCAAATTCGCTCGAAAAAGCGGACGGTGATTACAGATTTCCTTGCCAAATAAAGGTATACGTCCTGTTGCGGCAAACATTGTTTTTTGTTGTTCATTCGATAATTCGACATTCGGATAATTCGACAATTTTTCGCGGTCCCGTCAGTGTCGAATTAACGAGCTTTTACTGTACTATATCTGAGTTTACTATAGCGGCGTTCTACTGTAGTATGCACCACAAGCACTAAGCAGTGGCACACACAGCCACAGTAAACCCCGTCAGTCAAAAGTAGATTTGTGTGAATGCATTTCTCACGCTACAGCATACACATTTTGCTCCTTTTACTGCGTTAGCAGTATACACCTCATTTGGCGAAAATGCCAAGGTCTGTGTGTCCGAAGCTTTGCCCACCACCTGCTCACCCACCCATTTCCACCCTCCAGAAGGCTTACACCCACCACCCATACACTCCCAAAAACCCACACAGCAAGAGAACGAAAAAATGACAGTGAAATCAAATTTAAAGGCACAATGGGAAGGCAATCTTGTAAAAGTGAAAATGTAACCATGAAATGTAAGATCAATGCAAATCTGTTGCACCACATCGTATGACTTTCTGTTAATTCTTTTCTTATCGTATGAATTTCGGCCGATACAAATATTTTTTGTAATCTTGAAGAAGAAGGCAGAACACCGACCAAAATAACAATGAAGTGTTCATTGTTATTTTGGTCGGTGTTCTGCCTTCTTCTTCATGTACACCCCCGACCAGACGGGTTTCCGTCCAACCCTCGACTTTTTGTAATCTTGTGAAATCCATGTGAGAGAGATGCTACCATTTGTCCATTTTATGCACATGTCATAGAGTTGGCAGCAAAAGTTTACAGAATGCACATGCTTGGGAACAAGTTTATCGCAGCACTGCCTCACGATCCAATCGCCTGGTATTAATACCAGCAGATGGAGTGTGTACAGCCCCTCATACTTATAGGCATTTCAAGCAATTGGACTGTTTCACTTTGCGCAAAGAAATTTATTTCTAAATACCTGCATCCTGTAAACTTCCGCTCCCACCTGTATATATCTGCAAAAATTTGGGACAACATATCTTCGGTAGCATTTCAGGAATTCAGTGAAGACATTACTGGATCTTCAGCAACACAAGACACTGGAAGCCATGCAGATTTCAATACACATTGACTAGCACACTAAGTTGATAAAAAATAAAAAGAAATGAACAAGACATGTGCACAAGCTCAGTAAAGGATATTCAACCTCACTGACTGTCCAGAGCCTAACCTGCACCTATTCTTTTTGCCGTAAACGTTCATCATAATTCAATACTACTGAGTGAAAACCCAGGATCTGACAACAATCAGTCTTCAAGTTAGTGCAAAGCGTTGTCGGTGCCATTTATATTGCTTGCCATATTCCACTCTCATCCTATCTTGCTGCTACTTCTCGCAGGTGCAGAAATACTTCTTTGTCACAAAACCTACAATGCATTGTGCCACCCATCCTTATATCAGAAACTGGGAAATGATCGCTCTTCACCAGGAATATGCAGAAACATTTAACCAAATTTGACCATTTAGAAAACAGTGCCAAACTGAATCCCATAAAAAGCATTTCCTGTTCCAATTTTGTGTTAAAGGAAGAACACCAGAGAGGACAAGTATATAATCATAAATATCATTTAAGCATAAAATGCCATTTTCAGCTTTACTCAGCTAAGCAGCACTCAAATGCACAGCAAGCAAATGGTCACCAAAACTACTGCCATCACAGAAACAGTAATGACGCAACAAGGGACTGCGCACAACTGGATGTGAGCAGAAATTTTTACCACTTATGCACTAACGTTGTCGCACAAATCACTTGGTAGCATCCCAAATGGAAGCTGTAACTAATAGACTGTGACAGCACTCAGTATAGTAACAGCACAGCATTCGAATATGAAGAGGAAAACTGACACTCCGACCAAAGTCTCATGGGAGAACCAATGTTTTGGTGGCAACTCGGCAGCTTCTTCACGATTAACTGAGCTCAACCTGAAGAAGGTGCCCTGAAGATGCCGAGTTGGCGCTGAAACGTTGGTCCTTCCATGAGACTTTGGTCGAAGTATCACAGCATTTTCTCTCAAATTTGCCTCTCCTGATCAAGCAGGATTGTGCCAAAATGCCTGAGTATTCAACCATACACGAACAGCCAAGTATACAAGACATGAATTTGTTTTAACTAAATGAAAAGAAAAAGCAGGAAGAATGCAATGCACATTTGAAAATTTAAACGTTTACCCACCCTACTCTTGTCCTCCGTCACCACAGCAAAAAAAAAAAAAATTGTTCTTTACTGCCCCATGCTGAAGGTGTCCAGCATGTATATCAGTAAATCTACCCATTCCTCAAGAGTGACCATGGAATGCTTTGTTGTATCATGTGAAACTACCCCATAACACACAGTTTCCGCGATACAGGGTACTAGCCTGACACCACTCATAACCTTTTTTGCACAACTCTGACAGAACCCAAGACTGAATATCACCAGTTTTTCTGCAAAATAAATTCCACAAAATTTGCAGGATTCAATCTCCAAGTGTATTGCACTAAAGGAGAGGAATGACCACTCCAAAGAGGCTGCAGTTGTCAGTCACGAGAGAAGAGATTTTATCGCCACCATTGTCGTCATGTGCACTACAAGGCAATGGCCTCTAACAATGCTTTCTAATTATCCCAGCCTTTCACTTACCATGGCCACCTTATTCTAGAATATTTTCTAACCTCCTCAGTCCACCCAACCTTCAGCCACCTTTAACTATATTTGCGTTCTCTTGGAAACCACTCTGTTACCCCAAAAGACCACTGGTTATCGGTTCACCGCACTACACAGAACATAGCTCACCACCAAAACCAGGGTTGCAGACACATGCCGTCCGGCGGCTGTGTCGTGGTGATACGAAACTGTGGCCACCCCCAGAAAGGACAACAGCGTCGCTGGTATCCAGCACCAGCCGGTCCTGGCACTCGCCGTGCACACAGTGCAGGGTAGGGCAGCGGTCCCCCTGGAGTTTGAAACAAAATGAGCCCTCGTGAGCAGCAACAATGTCTTCAACGCAACCAATACATAATCCAGCTGCCAAGTGCCTGTTTGTACCACAAGCCAAGCACAAAAACCACAGTTCCTACACAGCACCAGCACAAAACTAATGAAGGCACTCAGCAAACACATAGACACAAAAAGGAGCAACACTGACTCAGAACTCACAGTTCATCAAAAAGAAGCGCACAATGAAAAGCAGGCGCACTGCACTTTTTGCAAACTATTTTAGTTTTAATGCGTAATGCATTTAAGAGCTGCTCCCCGAGGTTAATTGCCCACAGTTTTTAAACTGAGAATTTTTCAGGAGTGCTTGCACTTTGAGCCCTCACATGGAATTGAATGCACCTAGGAAGCCGTAAGTGGCCGCCCCATAAAGCTCAATCTGGCTAGTACTACTATATAGCAATGCAATGATGAAATCCGAGATTAAGTACAGGCCACCACCACAATACAATTTGGGGGAATAAGGGATTTGTTCAGAAAAAAATTTTGCACATCATTTAATTCTGATTTTGAACAATCCAAAGGGTTCTGCGTGCCCGGCCGTGTAAACTTTATGGAAGCAGACAGTACTGTTGAAGCACACAAGTCCTTCAGTAGACATACGGTAAAGCCTAGATTTTTCAGTCTCTTAATTCAAAACGCTGGATAATTCGTATAGATTTTCTAGTACATTCAAATGTAAATTCTACTGGATAATTCGAGGCAGCAGCATCACTGGCTTGGTTAATTTGAGGATCTGGGCACTCTGCGGGAATACCCAAATTTGATACCCAAACGCAGCATCGCACCGCTTACAATATGCACGCGAGCCCGCATTACGCAGAGCAATGCTTAACTGGCCTCTTCAATGCCTCATGCACCACCATGCAGAGAGCGGCGGCACTCAAACTTTGTGCCCATACAATACAGTATACACCGCACCACGCCCAACTGGCCAGATGAGCCACGTGCGACTGCTCTCGTCGCAACTTTTCTATCAACAGCTGCCCTTCTGTGCATGCACCTTAGATCTGCTCCACACTACAAACTTGATGTATCAGTCTTTGGCTGCTGCCCTCGCACACATTAAGAATGTTGAAGTAGAAAAGCGCCCGCAAACAGCGAAAAGCTTTGCCGGTAGCCGAGCTGCACCGAGAGAGACCGCAAACATGTTCTGCAGGTATTGAAACCGGCGTGACCGAATTTCGGACGACCGGCAGTGACATGGCGACCATAACAAGCCCAAACAAGTTCTCGCTCTAGGTGGAGTTGATTGTTAAATGTTTAACATAGCTTTGTTGAGTGCAATGGTAGGAACTGTAAAGTGCAGCAAGCAATTGAGCAAAGTTTCACACTTGCTTTTATTTTATCCTGCTTCGATTTCGAATAATTAAGAAACATCATTAATTCGACTATTTCATTTGGTACGACAGGCTTCGAATAAAAGACGTTCTACTGTTTTTCCGTTTCTATGCTGCACTCAAATAAGAACACAATGGACCCCCATTTCAGAACCATCAAAGTAGACAAAGCTACAGAGAAGTGTCCGTTCAAGGACTCACCTGGGGCAATATGTGAACACGTAGACCAGTAGCTGCCTCGAGGGCTACATGACGCTCATGAAGCCGGGAAGCCACTGTGCTAGCTGGCACCGGATCTCCCTCGGGCTGCACTGCCAACAACACGTCCAGGTGCTCGCTCCCTCCCGAGGCCTCCGCTGGTGCTGGCTGTATGCTCACCAGCTGGCACAAGAGCAAGCAGTCCCCCACAGATTATGGTATGTTAAGACAAGGCACCAATGGAAGCATCAGTACAGTGCACTATCATTGATTCACAATCGCTTAAAGGGAAGCTGAAAACGGTTTTTTGAGAATTCGAGGTTATTCAAGAATTCGAATCTATCCAGATTCTAGATAAAGCATGCAAAGTATTTTTGCACTAGCATTTAAAATGGTGACACAATCGTCGATTAAAACTGCGACGATGTTTAGGCTTCACCTTACTACATTGGAGGAGTGAGAGGAAACTCGGCAGTGACGTCATTGTTGCCGAAATTTCAGACGTCCGCTGCTTACGCCTGCCTGTTGCTGTGTGTCGTCAGATGGCGCCAAACAGTGCACCGCGAGCTTCTCCTTCGATTGCGTCAGTTTTCTTCCATGGAATGACTGTTTCTTCGCTGGAAACGCAATGCCATCATACGTGACGTCATTATCGGGGGCCTCTGCCCGTCGCTGTGCACTTCAGAGAAGCTGAATGCCGACGGCGACTTTATTCGGCGTTTACGCCATCATTTCAAATGCTAGAGCAAAGCAATTTCGCAGGCTTTACCTGCACATTTTGGACATTCGGCAACCTCAAACTCATCAAATTCTAAAACCGCTTCAGTGGCCCTTTAATTTGAACAACCGGTTTATTTGAACTGACGCGTTGGTCCTGGCAACATCAAGTGTATTAAAAAGTCTCCCGTCAAATGCAACTCCACATAATTTGAACAAATTTTTGGTTTATTCAAACATCATTAAAAAATAGCACCACCTCACAGACATGGCAGACACCACAAAAAGCGCTACTATGACTGCGTTAATGTGTGCATACGACTGTGTTAGTGACTGCGCACGCTTAAAAATGTTATTCAAAGGCATGGCAGTGAAAATCAACCCGACAAAGGATGTAACTAGTGGATGGGACTGGTCCCTTTCTGGTGTGCAAATGAATCCAAGCTACCGAAGCATTTGAGACACCATGGCAATGTACGACCAAACAGCAGTTCCCTTGAATGCAAAGTAGACTAATTAATTCAAACTTCAATGAACCAGAGATTTTCATTTGAATTATCCGAAGTACATTTTATTATGATCCAAGGCTAAATGTGGTTTGCTTTACAGATACCTCTGTATATAAGAAAAAATTAGGAATTTTTTTATGTAAATGTAGCTAAAAGCATTAACGCAACGTAAAATATGAGCGCGAGATACTGATATGTTTTTGCAATCGGCAGACTCCAGATGGTTATGCGGTTGAAAAAGTTATCAATGATGCACCGGTTTCCCTAGCAGAGGATACAACCACTTTAATGGGCACTGCTCCATTTCTTGATAATTTCTGGCTTACACGACAGGCGATAGGCCTAGCTGCAGCCAGCTTCCAAGTAACTTGGAAACGGAGTAATCGGCGTTACTATTATCCACCAGTCAGTTTGCAAGCAATCACACGATGTTGGGAATTAGGTACTAATGACTGTACTCAATCCTACAGGAACAAGACAAGGGCTCTGCAGTGTTAGCGAATTGTCCCCATCATCATCATCAGAATGACTATGCACACACTGTATATACACACAACCTGTATGCACAGCTTGACTGTGTACCATATTTGCATAACTGACCCATGGCTCTAAAGCAGGTAGCTACAGTCGACGACCGAAAATTCGGACGGCTGATTTTTCGGACATGCTTGATTATTCGGACTTTTTCGCGGCACCGCGACATGGCCCATAGAGCCAATGTGTAAGAGCGCTTGAAATTTCGGACGCACCGCAACTGACCACTCGATTTTTTGGACCTCGTTCGCACTCGCCGCCAGTACCCAAGCCGCCATATAATGTGTACAGTGGAACCTCATTAATTCAGACTGCAGGAGATATAGAAAACTTGATCAAACAAAACGAAATTCAAGCTTAAAGGGAGCCTCTTGCGGCGCTGAAATTCTGCGCGAGTCGACACATTGCGCTCGTGTGTTTTCGAATTCGTACTGTCCTTGAATGTCTTCCGCCGCACGAACTTGCTTGAACTGTAGTCCGAGTTCACGGAACTCATCTGTGCCGAGTCTTTAGTCCCGAACACGGAACGCGCGGAGCGTTTGATCGCGGAGGCTACGCGCACGCCGTGGCCTGCGCGATCGAAGCGCGCTTCGGGCGCGCCGTCGGATCATATCGCGGCCGCGATCTGCTCTGGCGCTGCGTCGTTCGCGGAGGCCACGCGCGCGCACCGGAGCTTCCAAGTGGCGTCTATGGATGGCGCCGTGATCATTATCATCAACTTTTTTCTCCGTCGCGATTTTCTGCTGTTCACATCGGCATCAGTATCGCCAGCTCCAGCCTTTCGTGGCGTGTTAGCATGCATGTTAGCACGTTCGCCGTGATAGTGGATTTCGCGTGCTGCCGCCGAGCTTCACAGTTTTAGCGCGATGGACAAGCACCTAAAGCTACACGGCTGGGAGTTAGCTCTCGAACGCGGTCGGTAAGCGTGCAGCGGGCGGGAAATTCGACGTGGCCGAGAAGTGCGTCCGATGATGGTGCAACCAAAAGGGAAACACAAACTGCAAGAAGCGCGCTTTTCGAGGCAAGCCGTGCGAGTTTCCTGAACTGGAAGAAGAGCTGCTCCTCTATGTGATAGAATTTCGGAACAACGGCTACGCGTTGACAGCAAACATGCTGCGCGGCTTCTTTTGGCATGAGCGTGCACCAGAGCGCAGCACCAGCTCAGGAGTCTAAATACTTCGCGAGTGACGATTGAACGTAGAATAAATGTCGGAGAAGGTAAGTGACGCCAACCAAGTAAAATACAGGAAAAACACGACGTTTCGGGACCGGCTCGGCCCCTTCTTCACGGTGTGACTACGGGCGAGCGCAGCTTGGCTTTTTAAGCCCCTGTGTGGAGGACCTGCGGGTCAATGGCCGCAGCCCATGGACATAGGATGAGGGGAGAGTCCCCAGGGAACGATTAACATTCTCTCGTGTTTGCTGTATGTGCCACGACTCGAGTAGAAGCCTCCTGCGTGGGTTAGCCTCCGTTTCCAATACAATGGTGCTGTCGAAGTCAATTGGGTGGTCACACCCTTCACAGTGTTCGGCCACGGCGCTGCGTTGACGATTCATGTGACGGACGTCCGCTTTGTGTTGGTTCATCCTTTCCGCGAAGTTCTTCGTTTCCCCTATGTACGACGCCGGGCAGACGGAACACGGAATTTTGTACACGACGCCCTGGGCCTTTTCTCTGGGCTGCCGGTTTTTTGGGCGGGGGAGAAGGCGACCGATAGTGCTGGTCGGTTTG
Source organism: Amblyomma mixtum (assembly GCF_055824585.1). Classification (NCBI taxonomy): domain Eukaryota; kingdom Metazoa; phylum Arthropoda; class Arachnida; order Ixodida; family Ixodidae; genus Amblyomma; species Amblyomma mixtum. The sequence continues at coordinate 308,283,359 of NC_143012.1, read as the reverse complement.
TGCGTTGTCAGCACCCCTTCTTTTCCGAGAATGCGACCGAGCGTCTCGCTCACGCCTCTCACGTAGGGGATGCAAACACGTTTCCGCTTCTGGCATGCGTCTGAGGAAATAATAGACCGGATTTTGTTTTGCCTTTCTTGCTTCCTGATAATGCGCCGGATGAATGAGCTTGGGTAGCCGTTCTTTTGGAGGTCAGAAATGACTCGGTTCTTCTCCTTCCTTTTATCTTCACTTGAGGAACATATGGAGTCGGCTCTCTTCAGTAATGACGTCACGACAGATGCTTTGTGCGGGATGGGATGGTTCGAATCGAAATGTAGGTACCGTCCTGTGTGGGTTGGCTTCCTGTGCACCGAGGACTGCAGGCCTTTGTCGTGCCTTGTAAGTAGGACATCCAGAAAAGGCAGGCTGCCCTGCTGTTCATGTTCAACAGTAAATTGTATGGCCGGTTCAACTGAATTTAGATGACTCTGGAGGTTTTCTATCTCTGAGGTTTTCACCACACAAAAGCAGTCGTCTACATAACGGAGGAATAACTTTGGCTTGGGATTAAAGGAGGAGAGGGCCCGGCTTTCGACGTCTTCCATGGTTAGGTTAGCCACTGTGACTGAAATTGATGCCCCCATAGCAGTTCCGGTTGTTTGCTTGAAAAATTCTCCGTTGTAGGTGAAAAAGGTACTGCGCAGACAGAGGTCGAGAAGGCGACATACCTCATCGACGTTGAGTGGAGTTCTCTCGTGCAGCGTTTGGTCGTTTTCGAGTGCGCGGCGAGCGACGGACACAGCAAGGGGAACCGGTACGCAGGTAAATAGCGACACCACGTCAAATGAGACTAGGCTTTCGTCTTCCTCCACGGTAAGGTTCGAGACAAGTTGGACGAAATGCCGCGAATTCTGTACATGCGTGGGTGTTCTGCCGGCGAGCGGCGCCAGTACCTTGTGCAGGTAGTCAGAGAGACGTCGCAGAGGAGACAGGGTGAAGTCTACAATTGGCCGAAGGGGGACGCCAGGTTTGTGAGTTTTAGGTAGCCCGTAAAAACCTGGAGCTGAGCCGTTTCTGGAGATGAGGCGGAGGTAAAGCCATTTGAAATCAGGATGCCGCTTGAACATCTCTGCCAGGGTTTTGTTGAGTGTGGCCTGAGTGTTTGAAGTCGGATCCTTGCGAACCTTCTCATACGCCCCACTGCTCAAAAGGGCTGACGCCTTCTCCTCGTAGTCGCGTCGGTCCATCACCACTGTAGAGTTGCCCTTGTCTGCCGGGAGTATGACGATGTCGGTGTCGTCCCTGAGACCGCGTAGGGCTTTTCGTTCCAGTTGAGACAGATTGCTCGGAAATTTGGGGGGTACCTTGGCGATGACACCAATCGCTTTCAGGCGGACCTCTTCCCTGACGTGCGGCTCCAGGTGCTGGACCGCATCTTCAACAGCCGCGACTAGTTTTGGGAGGGCGGGACCAGATGATATGTTGAATCCATGTCCTTTTGCGAGAACAGAGGATTCGGGCGGTGTTAAGCGACGGGAGGAGAGGTTGTTTACAAAGCCAGAGTTATGGGGGTCAGGCTGTTTCTTCTGCCGCTGCTGTAGGGCAAACAACTTCTTGTTTTGACACTCACGATGTTTGTTGGCTGCAGTGGAGGCCGCTTCCATGGCAAAGGCGTCCACCCGCGGGAAGAGCTCAGGCATCCTGTGTTCTAGTTGGCGGCGCGCGAAGAACCGGTCCAGCTCCTTTTTGCGGAGAACGGAATGGCACTCGTGTATCCGCGCACTTAATAACTGTTGCTCCGTTTTGGACACCAGCCGTAGGCCTTCTGCGGTGGTTACAGGGCGCTTTAGGCGAAGGCTCACGGGTATCACATCCTTTTCCTTGCAGGTCTTGTTGAAGTTTAGATGTGTCCGGAAGACAGCAATACTCTTGGTGATGTTGACGTATCGCTTCACTAGCTGCATGGTCTCGATGCCGAAGTCTTGGCGTATAGACTCAAAAGAAAACATTCGACAGAAGTCTGTCTGGTTGGGAAATTTAATGTTAGGAGAAGGTAAGTGACGCCAACCAAGTAAAATACAGGAAAAATACAGTCATTTCTGACCTCCAAAAGAACGGCTACCCAAGCTCATTCATCCGGCGCATTATCAGGAAGCAAGAAAGGCAAAACAAAATCCGGTCTATTATTTCCTCAGACGCATGCCAGAAGCGGAAACGTGTTTGCATCCCCTACGTGAGAGGCGTGAGCGAGACGCTCGGTCGCATTCTCGGAAAAGAAGGGGTGCTGACAACGCACAAACCGACCAGCACTATCGGTCGCCTTCTCCCCCGCCCAAAAAACCGGCAGCCCAGAGAAAAGGCCCAGGGCGTCGTGTACAAAATTCCGTGTTCCGTCTGCCCGGCGTCGTACATAGGGGAAACGAAGAACTTCGCGGAAAGGATGAACCAACACAAAGCGGACGTCCGTCACATGAATCGTCAACGCAGCGCCGTGGCCGAACACTGTGAAGGGTGTGACCACCCAATTGACTTCGACAGCACCATTGTATTGGAAACGGAGGCTAACCCACGCAGGAGGCTTCTACTCGAGTCGTGGCACATACAGCAAACACGAGAGAATGTTAATCGTTCCCTGGGGACTCTCCCCTCATCCTATGTCCATGGGCTGCGGCCATTGACCCGCAGGTCCTCCACACAGGGGCTTAAAAAGCCAAGCTGCGCTCGCCCGTAGTCACACCGTGAAGAAGGGGCCGAGCCGGTCCCGAAACGTCGTGTTTTTCCTGTATTTTACTTGGTTGGCGTCACTTACCTTCTCCTAACATTAAATTTCCCAACCAGACAGACTTCTGTCGAATGTTTTCTTTTGAGTCTATACGCCAAGACTTCGGCATCGAGACCATGCAGCTAGTGAAGCGATACGTCAACATCACCAAGAGTATTGCTGTCTTCCGGACACATCTAAACTTCAACAAGACCTGCAAGGAAAAGGATGTGATACCCGTGAGCCTTCGCCTAAAGCGCCCTGTAACCACCGCAGAAGGCCTACGGCTGGTGTCCAAAACGGAGCAACAGTTATTAAGTGCGCGGATACACGAGTGCCATTCCGTTCTCCGCAAAAAGGAGCTGGACCGGTTCTTCGCGCGCCGCCAACTAGAACACAGGATGCCTGAGCTCTTCCCGCGGGTGGACGCCTTTGCCATGGAAGCGGCCTCCACTGCAGCCAACAAACATCGTGAGTGTCAAAACAAGAAGTTGTTTGCCCTACAGCAGCGGCAGAAGAAACAGCCTGACCCCCATAACTCTGGCTTTGTAAACAACCTCTCCTCCCGTCGCTTAACACCGCCCGAATCCTCTGTTCTCGCAAAAGGACATGGATTCAACATATCATCTGGTCCCGCCCTCCCAAAACTAGTCGCGGCTGTTGAAGATGCGGTCCAGCACCTGGAGCCGCACGTCAGGGAAGAGGTCCGCCTGAAAGCGATTGGTGTCATCGCCAAGGTACCCCCCAAATTTCCGAGCAATCTGTCTCAACTGGAACGAAAAGCCCTACGCGGTCTCAGGGACGACACCGACATCGTCATACTCCCGGCAGACAAGGGCAACTCTACAGTGGTGATGGACCGACGCGACTACGAGGAGAAGGCGTCAGCCCTTTTGAGCAGTGGGGCGTATGAGAAGGTTCGCAAGGATCCGACTTCAAACACTCAGGCCACACTCAACAAAACCCTGGCAGAGATGTTCAAGCGGCATCCTGATTTCAAATGGCTTTACCTCCGCCTCATCTCCAGAAACGGCTCAGCTCCAGGTTTTTACGGGCTACCTAAAACTCACAAACCTGGCGTCCCCCTTCGGCCAATTGTAGACTTCACCCTGTCTCCTCTGCGACGTCTCTCTGACTACCTGCACAAGGTACTGGCGCCGCTCGCCGGCAGAACACCCACGCATGTACAGAATTCGCGGCATTTCGTCCAACTTGTCTCGAACCTTACCGTGGAGGAAGACGAAAGCCTAGTCTCATTTGACGTGGTGTCGCTATTTACCTGCGTACCGGTTCCCCTTGCTGTGTCCGTCGCTCGCCGCGCACTCGAAAACGACCAAACGCTGCACGAGAGAACTCCACTCAACGTCGATGAGGTATGTCGCCTTCTCGACCTCTGTCTGCGCAGTACCTTTTTCACCTACAACGGAGAATTTTTCAAGCAAACAACCGGAACTGCTATGGGGGCATCAATTTCAGTCACAGTGGCTAACCTAACCATGGAAGACGTCGAAAGCCGGGCCCTCTCCTCCTTTAATCCCAAGCCAAAGTTATTCCTCCGTTATGTAGACGACTGCTTTTGTGTGGTGAAAACCTCAGAGATAGAAAACCTCCAGAGTCATCTAAATTCAGTTGAACCGGCCATACAATTTACTGTTGAACATGAACAGCAGGGCAGCCTGCCTTTTCTGGATGTCCTACTTACAAGGCACGACAAAGGCCTGCAGTCCTCGGTGCACAGGAAGCCAACCCACACAGGACGGTACCTACATTTCGATTCGAACCATCCCATCCCGCACAAAGCATCTGTCGTGACGTCATTACTGAAGAGAGCCGACTCCATATGTTCCTCAAGTGAAGATAAAAGGAAGGAGAAGAACCGAGTCATTTCTGACCTCCAAAAGAACGGCTACCCAAGCTCATTCATCCGGCGCATTATCAGGAAGCAAGAAAGGCAAAACAAAATCCGGTCTATTATTTCCTCAGACGCATGCCAGAAGCGGAAACGTGTTTGCATCCCCTACGTGAGAGGCGTGAGCGAGACGCTCGGTCGCATTCTCGGAAAAGAAGGGGTGCTGACAACGCACAAACCGACCAGCACTATCGGTCGCCTTCTCCCCCGCCCAAAAAACCGGCAGCCCAGAGAAAAGGCCCAGGGCGTCATGTACAAAATTCCGTGTTCCGTCTGCCCGGCGTCGTACATAGGGGAAACGAAGAACTTCGCGGAAAGGATGAACCAACACAAAGCGGACGTCCGTCACATGAATCGTCAACGCAGCGCCGTGGCCGAACACTGTGAAGGGTGTGACCACCCAATTGACTTCGACAGCACCATTGTATTGGAAACGGAGGCTAACCCACGCAGGAGGCTTCTACTCGAGTCGTGGCACATACAGCAAACACGAGAGAATGTTAATCGTTCCCTGGGGACTCTCCCCTCATCCTATGTCCATGGGCTGCGGCCATTGACCCGCAGGTCCTCCACACAGGGGCTTAAAAAGCCAAGCTGCGCTCGCCCGTAGTCACACCGTGAAGAAGGGGCCGAGCCGGTCCCGAAACGTCGTGTTTTTCCTGTATTTTACTTGGTTGGCGTCACTTACCTTCTCCTAACATTAAATTTCCCAACCAGACAGACTTCTGTCGAATGTTTTCTTTTGAGTCTATACGCCAAGACTTCGGCATCGAGACCATGCAGCTAGTGAAGCGATACGTCAACATCACCAAGAGTATTGCTGTCTTCCGGACACATCTAAACTTCAACAAGACCTGCAAGGAAAAGGATGTGATACCCGTGAGCCTTCGCCTAAAGCGCCCTGTAACCACCGCAGAAGGCCTACGGCTGGTGTCCAAAACGGAGCAACAGTTATTAAGTGCGCGGATACACGAGTGCCATTCCGTTCTCCGCAAAAAGGAGCTGGACCGGTTCTTCGCGCGCCGCCAACTAGAACACAGGATGCCTGAGCTCTTCCCGCGGGTGGACGCCTTTGCCATGGAAGCGGCCTCCACTGCAGCCAACAAACATCGTGAGTGTCAAAACAAGAAGTTGTTTGCCCTACAGCAGCGGCAGAAGAAACAGCCTGACCCCCATAACTCTGGCTTTGTAAACAACCTCTCCTCCCGTCGCTTAACACCGCCCGAATCCTCTGTTCTCGCAAAAGGACATGGATTCAACATATCATCTGGTCCCGCCCTCCCAAAACTAGTCGCGGCTGTTGAAGATGCGGTCCAGCACCTGGAGCCGCACGTCAGGGAAGAGGTCCGCCTGAAAGCGATTGGTGTCATCGCCAAGGTACCCCCCAAATTTCCGAGCAATCTGTCTCAACTGGAACGAAAAGCCCTACGCGGTCTCAGGGACGACACCGACATCGTCATACTCCCGGCAGACAAGGGCAACTCTACAGTGGTGATGGACCGACGCGACTACGAGGAGAAGGCGTCAGCCCTTTTGAGCAGTGGGGCGTATGAGAAGGTTCGCAAGGATCCGACTTCAAACACTCAGGCCACACTCAACAAAACCCTGGCAGAGATGTTCAAGCGGCATCCTGATTTCAAATGGCTTTACCTCCGCCTCATCTCCAGAAACGGCTCAGCTCCAGGTTTTTACGGGCTACCTAAAACTCACAAACCTGGCGTCCCCCTTCGGCCAATTGTAGACTTCACCCTGTCTCCTCTGCGACGTCTCTCTGACTACCTGCACAAGGTACTGGCGCCGCTCGCCGGCAGAACACCCACGCATGTACAGAATTCGCGGCATTTCGTCCAACTTGTCTCGAACCTTACCGTGGAGGAAGACGAAAGCCTAGTCTCATTTGACGTGGTGTCGCTATTTACCTGCGTACCGGTTCCCCTTGCTGTGTCCGTCGCTCGCCGCGCACTCGAAAACGACCAAACGCTGCACGAGAGAACTCCACTCAACGTCGATGAGGTATGTCGCCTTCTCGACCTCTGTCTGCGCAGTACCTTTTTCACCTACAACGGAGAATTTTTCAAGCAAACAACCGGAACTGCTATGGGGGCATCAATTTCAGTCACAGTGGCTAACCTAACCATGGAAGACGTCGAAAGCCGGGCCCTCTCCTCCTTTAATCCCAAGCCAAAGTTATTCCTCCGTTATGTAGACGACTGCTTTTGTGTGGTGAAAACCTCAGAGATAGAAAACCTCCAGAGTCATCTAAATTCAGTTGAACCGGCCATACAATTTACTGTTGAACATGAACAGCAGGGCAGCCTGCCTTTTCTGGATGTCCTACTTACAAGGCACGACAAAGGCCTGCAGTCCTCGGTGCACAGGAAGCCAACCCACACAGGACGGTACCTACATTTCGATTCGAACCATCCCATCCCGCACAAAGCATCTGTCGTGACGTCATTACTGAAGAGAGCCGACTCCATATGTTCCTCAAGTGAAGATAAAAGGAAGGAGAAGAACCGAGTCATTTCTGACCTCCAAAAGAACGGCTACCCAAGCTCATTCATCCGGCGCATTATCAGGAAGCAAGAAAGGCAAAACAAAATCCGGTCTATTATTTCCTCAGACGCATGCCAGAAGCGGAAACGTGTTTGCATCCCCTACGTGAGAGGCGTGAGCGAGACGCTCGGTCGCATTCTCGGAAAAGAAGGGGTGCTGACAACGCACAAACCGACCAGCACTATCGGTCGCCTTCTCCCCCGCCCAAAAAACCGGCAGCCCAGAGAAAAGGCCCAGGGCGTCGTGTACAAAATTCCGTGTTCCGTCTGCCCGGCGTCGTACATAGGGGAAACGAAGAACTTCGCGGAAAGGATGAACCAACACAAAGCGGACGTCCGTCACATGAATCGTCAACGCAGCGCCGTGGCCGAACACTGTGAAGGGTGTGACCACCCAATTGACTTCGACAGCACCATTGTATTGGAAACGGAGGCTAACCCACGCAGGAGGCTTCTACTCGAGTCGTGGCACATACAGCAAACACGAGAGAATGTTAATCGTTCCCTGGGGACTCTCCCCTCATCCTATGTCCATGGGCTGCGGCCATTGACCCGCAGGTCCTCCACACAGGGGCTTAAAAAGCCAAGCTGCGCTCGCCCGTAGTCACACCGTGAAGAAGGGGCCGAGCCGGTCCCGAAACGTCGTGTTTTTCCTGTATTTTACTTGGTTGGCGTCACTTACCTTCTCCTAACATTAAATTTCCCAACCAGACAGACTTCTGTCGAATGTTTTCTTTTGAGAATAAATGTCGCTCATTCCCTGGTTGGTGTGTTTTTACTTAAAAAAAAAAATTTTTTCGCACATCGCGTGTATGGGCCGCACCCCGAAAATTGGCCCTCGAATCTGGAAAAAAAAAAGTGCGGCCCTTATACGCGTTTATACGGTATTTCGCGGCGAAATATAGTCATGAGGAGCTTTAGAATGTGTGCAATACAATTGGCCGCTTTCTCTGGCATAGTGGTAATAAGTTCGTGATTTTTTCGGTGAAATTTGATTTTCCGGACTGCCCGATTTTTCGGTCGTTTTTGCGGTCCCTAGAGAGTCCGAAAAATCGGTCATCGACTGTATTTCACTGCGTCGCTGTGCTGAACAGTGAAAAGGCTTTTGGCATACTCCAGATATGTGCTCACACATTGCATAATAAGGGCACTGTAGTCACTGGCTGGCCTGGTAATTGCGCATTCCCAGCAACCAGCAGCCCCTCCCAGACCTTGCCCCAGTCATGTCCCCACACAAGTCCATCCAGGGTCAAAATGCACCAATGCAAAGACAAGCAACAGAAATGAGGAAGGGAATTAACGCACCAACAGGTCCCGCAGGCGTACGCTGAGAGCTGTTCGCAAAGCTCGCAGCAATGGCCGCCGGTCCGTCGACAGGAAACGCTCAGTCGTGGTCCCAGCCAAGCGCAGAGCCACAGCTGCCTTGAGAGCTTCCTCGGACACCCCGACAACGTGCACATTCACTGATGCATGTGCTGGCATTGTGCTGCCATCAGAAGCGCTCACATTAAGCACATAGCTGCCGGCGTCGAGACCTGGCAAAGCACGCAAAGTCCCATCATCCCGGTCGAGGACAAACAGCGATGCGTGTGGCCCAGAGAGGGACAAGCTGAGGCGGTCGTATGGGTCCTCATCCGTGGCATGCACCCGGCCCAGCAGCCCACCCGGGAAGTCGTCCAAGTAAGAAGAGACAACCACAGTCAAGGGCTGCACCTGGGGCACAGTTCAGGTAACACATTGAGTCCAAACTTAAGGGGTACTGCTACAGAAGATGCAGACAAAGAGGAAACAACTGCTTTACATCATGTTAAATGATATTGTTTTTTTTCTAGAAATATGCAGATTAGAGAAAATTTGCTGAGAACAAAAAAAAGTAAATTAATTTTCGGTTTAAATACTAAGTAAATTTTGCATGCTCCGACTGGTATTTGTTTCCTTTGCTACTGCAGTACTTGCCATAATTTTTGATGCTATATATAATCTTCACGAATACGGTAATGTTACGCAGCATTTGCCTTCATTTAAACAAATCAGCTAGCAAATATACAACAGGGCTTACTTATTTCTGTTACAACCACCATTTCAGTACAAAGAATGAACCTATATGTGAACTCTTTCAAGCAGATTTAAAGGTTCCTCTTTTTATTGCTTCACCAAATTTCAGGCAAATAAAAACGATATAAGCCGATACAAAATTACATAACACAGACCCACCTGCGGCCTGAAGCGGCTTTTCTCCACAGCCAGCACAGTCACATGCGCCTCTGTCGCCAGAGGTGGGCTGCCCGAGTCGTGAGCCAGCACACGCAGCTCATGCCTTGAGCGCGGAGGAAGTGGTCGTGCCAGCCGCAGCTCGTGGCCCTCAACTTGGAAAAAGGGTTCCTCCTCCTCCGCCTGGCCCGCTTGAGCTCCATCCAGCAGCAGCTCCAGCCGGAAAGGAGGTCCATGAGCAGCAGAGTCAGCATCACTGAGCGAGAAGCGCAGCACGGTCCAGCCGGCTGGCCGACCCTCATGAACCACGGCCGTGTAGTTGCTCTGGTCAAAGCGCGGTGGATGGTCATTCACGTCCAGCACCTCCAGGTGCACCAGTGCCCGAGCCGACAGTGGTGGTGTGCCACCATCCCAGCACTCCACCTCCAGTGCGTACCGGCTCACCTGCACATTCCCCCAGCCACCTCAAGCAGTCTCTCACGGCTCATCTCCTAACATGCCTCTCATCTACAATTTCTCCGCGCACTTCTGTCAAACACTGAGCCAAAGTGAATTCACAATCCTTGCCCTACTGAACATCACATCGGACAGGCAATCAAGCGAGAAGCACACTTGCCATCTCATGGTCCAGTGGCCCAGCCACACTTAGCTGGCCAGTGGCCGGGTCCAGGGCAAAAGGGCCCGGCTGCAGCAGAGTATATCGCAGCTCTCCACCGCTGTCGGCATCACTGGCCTGCACCTGCATAACATCAAGGGCAGCACCCAGCTGAACTATGTGTTGCAGATTGCTTTTACAGAAGGCAGCCCCAAAATTACCTTTCGCTTCAAGCACACAGCGGTGTGCCTCTGACAACCAAATATAACACTTCATCCTCTTCATCACAGCAATCACACACACGCAACAAATCAATGCACTTAAGTAGATGGCAAAAGGAAAGGTGCAAAGCATTATAAGTGCAAGAAAACGTTCAAACCACATCAACATGCAAGAGTGTAGCCTATCCACCTTTTTTGCAAGCTGCAATAACAAGCTTTGAAGTTGACAAATATCAGAAGAGTGAAATTTTGCCACAGGTATGAGTTGAGCCAAGCAGTGTGCAGTAGTCATGAAAAAAGTGGTGTTGAATCCTATACAGATCCCAAAATTTGCACACAAAGCACACAGAAGAAAACAAATCAATCAAAGCTGATGCCTGTGCTTTAGCTTCTGAGAAGCATATTCATTAGATCATTCACTAAAATAAATAAATAAGGAGAGACCTAAAATGAAATTTCATAAACACCTACAGAGACATTTCAGACACTCATAATCGCTATGCACATCTTACTCTCAATATAGCAGAACCCCTCTTTAGAGTCACTTGGACCAACAAAAATCTTTACTACATCAATGTCTTTGCTACATCGATTGTTGTTGATGGTGTGGCTCTGAGGATGCTGTCTGGTAATTAAAGGGCTACTTATTAAACACACAGAGTTGGTTTCTACAAGGAACACTCAGAAAAGCCTTCCAGCCTGCTCTTATCATCCCGTTGTGTGATATTTATTTTCAGTTATCAGATTTTATGTTATCACGTTTCCGATTTACGTCCAGACATAAGTGAAATCAAAAAATGTGGCAACATAAAAACTGATAAATGAAAACAAATAATTATCACATAAAGGGATGATAAGAGCAGGATGGAAGGCATTTCTGAATGTTTCTCTTATAAACCAAATGTGAGGTAGAAGTACTGCATTTGCACAAATACAACATGGCCACGAATATAATGCAAATTTGATTCCATGTGAAATCAAAGCATTTTGTGAACACAGCTTCCAAGTCTTCAGTGCCATTTAAGAGGCAATAGTTAAGAAATGTATGCGACGCAGTCGGGCATGGAAAAATGCCCAAGCAGTGTCACCGCTGCCTGATGCATCACGCTGGCCTGTGCTGTAAGCATTCACACGTTCCTTCCCTTCCCTCTCCTTTCTCAGCGAGCTGCACTGCCTTTTACCTATGTTTACAGCGAGCTTCATTTATTTTTTTTTCCCATATGTGCCACGTGCTTTGTCTCACGGCCCCTAAGGCCTTTGAAAAGTTGATTTCTCCTCGCAGTTCAAAGCTTGGAGGTTAAGACATCACAAAGAGCACCGTTTTATCGTCTGCGGTATCCACCATGATGTAATCATTCCACGGCAAGTGAATAGCCACGGCAAGATGCTCTTAACTATAAACGGGTCTTTATTAAAGGTGTCTTTATTATAAACGAAAAAAAGAAGTACAGTTGTCTATGGCTGGCGAAACAGGATTGCAGTATCAGTTTACTATATCCAAGTTAACTTTAGCAGGGTTCTACTTTATCTTTCTTGCATCACTGTTCTGAGAAAATTTTTAGCAATACATGGCAGAAATTGGTTCAGAGCAAGCTTGCTGGTAAATAAAGCACAGAGGCATTTCTCGCAGTTCCTCTAACAGCAAGTTGCAAGCTGGAAGTGCAATCTACCATCCACAGACAAAAACTACTCCATCACTACCTTGTTGTCTTCTGTAAGCAACTTACCACGGTACCTCGAATAGTTACACACGGTAACTTTTCACACGGCAAAAGAAAAAATAAACAGGCAAAAATCAATCGTTATGATAGGCGTGTTATGAGTAGGGCCCGGAAATTTAGGCACTAAAGAACCCCGAAATAGGCAGGCATCTAGGCTCTAAAAAACACTGAAATAGGCTCTAGAAAGCAAAAATAGGCGCTTTGAATAATACTCTTTATTCAGAAGTACAAGATTTATAAGTCAAGCATGGAGCGTACGGAGTCCTCAACTGAAGCAATAAAGCACATTCTCAGGTTTTCGAGCGTGAAGCTCCTTCGGTTTTCGCTAAGCATAGTTTTGTACCTTAAAAGGCTTCTTTGGACATCGCATGAACTTAGTGGCGCGAACCTAAAACGTGAGAGTTGATAAAGGCTTAGGCCTTCAGGTGATGTGCCCGTAGCGTCTCCGCGTAGAAAGATTCTGATTTGGGAAATTGTTTCTAGGCATCTATTTTTTTCTACCAATTGTTGCATCATCGTAGAAGCAGTAGCGTCGTTTCCTCCCAGTCCCCGAAGTGCTGCTGATACTTCTGCCACTTCCTTCAGCGATTCATCTATTGAGAGTCCAGCCTTTTCCAACTTTGTCATTCTTTCCGTCAATGTTGAGAAGATTGCATGAATGTATCTCAGGTCTCTTTCCAAACTCGCCTCCTGCTACACTTCGAGATAAACACTTCGTTACACTACGTTCAAGCTACAATTCGAGAAAAACGTTCGGCGAGACCCGCGCCTTTTCTGCGTGCATCGGCGCGTGCCTTTCACCATACATAGACATATGTCTCAAAATTGAAAAACGTCACCGAGGACCGAAGTGCCGGATTTAGGCATTTATAGCCAAAAATTGCGGTTAAATAGGTAGAATTTCCTAAAAAGTGACAAAAAGGCAGGCAAGGGCAAAAATCACTCGTTTAGGCATTTATAGGCATTTTTAGGCAAATGCCTAAATTTCCGGGCCCTAGTTATGAGATATCCAGGGCATCCTTTTTAACCATGTTAGGAGTGCTCCACACCAAAAAGATCCACAATAAGCATTAGTGCACTTGTAATTGCAAAAACAAACACAGCAGTGCGCTAGGTGCGGGACAGCGTTGAGAGCCACTACTCAGACAGCATGGAAGAGTAGAAGAATAAAGGCCATCAGTGTGGGAGGCATGGGTGTTCAAGTTGCCTGTTATGTCACCATGAGAGGAGCCTGCATGTCGCCTACCTGGAGCACAAGCTGCCCAGGGGTTGCATCCTCGGCCACAGTGCCACTGTAGGGGCCCCCGAACACTGGCGCATTGTCATTTGCATCCAGTACGGACACATTCAGCCAGGCACGAGCACTGAGGGGTGGCTCGCCCCCATCGCGAGCCTCCACTGCCAGTTGGTAGCTGCGCGTGCTCTCAAAGTCCAATGGTCGGGCTACCCGCAGTACACCTGGGTGTGCATAATACGGCAGAATGTAGCAAGACACCAGCAGTGTTGTTTAACCTACCTTACCCATCCCCACCTATCTCCACGCAAATCCTAGCCATGGCTACTGAGAAATACAGCCCACAAGAGGCCCCACTTCTCATTCGGGAATGGTGTGATCTGTGAAATTATGCACGACTAAGTTTCAAGTTGCCCACTAGCAATGTCAGATATGCCATCGTACACTCAAGGACCACATGTTAAGCCAGGGCATATGGTTGGGCATAAAATTCAGCTGCTCTCTAACAAGTCACCGCAAAAGGTTCTTTAAAAATGAATTTTACCTGCCTCCATAAAAAACGCTTTTCAGACTGGCAATGAGTTGTGTATGTCCTTCCATCACAACATCTCTTTATTCTAGTGAAACTTCCCTGTAATTGTGTTTCATAACATTTTTCGCTAGCCACATTAGTGAACCACCCAGATGCTCCCCACTGTATTTTTTAAATGCCTGAACCAGCAGAAATTCCTATGGCACTTAGTAACAAGAAAATTCAACTAGTTGCAACAATCACTTCACAAGCATATTAGCAACGAGTCTGAAACATGCAAATACCACAACTGCGCCCCAGAACACTGCAAGGACTGACCTGTCTTTGGCTCAATGCTGAAGTGTCCCATGTCGTTGCCTGCAACCAGGGAGTATGTGATCTGAGCATTGACGCCTGCATCTCGGCTGGTGGCCCTCACACCAGCGCTGATGGGTGAGCCCACGGGGGCAGCTTCAGAGACGCTGGCAGCGTACGCTTGCTGGGTGAACTCGGGCGGGCTGTCATTAATGTCCTGCACAATGACTGTAAGAGGCACGCGAGCAGCCAGGGGAGGCTGGCCATGGTCCTGAGCCTGCACTGTCAGGTTGAACCTGGCACACTCTTCTCGGTCAAGTGGTCGTTCCAACCGCACGAGCCCAGACAGTGCGTCCACGCTGAAGTGGCTGTTGGCTGAGGCTTCAACCAGCGAATAGCTGAGGCGTCGGTTTGGACCTGCGCCGACCATTTCGGTTGCAAAGCACTCAGTTGGCACAATTCCACAATATAAAGAACAGCACCATCGCTCCAAGATACTAGAGCAAGGGTTCTCGAACTGGGTTCTGCAGTACCTTTCGGTTCCTTGGAGTCTTTTTGGTTTCCCCAAGAACTTAAATCATGCATGCCTCAACCCTCAACGCCAACTTATTTTAAGACTTATCATACTTGCAATCGCTTGTCGCAGATTGTTTCTCTACACAGCCAGCCATCAACAACTGAATTTTTGCATTTTTGCTCCTTTTTGTATCTACGTCAGTCAGAAAGGAACGGAAGGCCAAGACATGCAGACATGCAGCTGCTATGGTTGGAACTGAAATCGCCGTGTTTTATGTAAACAGTAAAATACACAGGAGCGTACAGTTTATATGTAGCTCAGTTACATTTGTAAGAATCAGCACTGCAAGACATAATAAAATGTGCTGCACTTCCTCAACCAGGCCAGAATGGTACCCATGTAGCATCAGTGAAAGAAACAGCCGCAATAGTAAGTTGTCCACCCACTAGGGAGCATAGATGCTCTTCTGGATTCATTTCATCCAGCGTGGCAGCACTATACTTGTAGACATCAGCTCACATATGTGGCTAAGGTGACAAGAGGTCCTGGAGAAAACATCAAATTCAGAATGTTTCTAGACCTTTGATGACTAGCTGTCCCACATTTCCATTTATATGTTTTCAGCTGGTCATATCTTTACTTCCTTAATACACTATAGTCAAGAAAATGCCCTTTGGTTCTGTACTCTGGTGTGACCTGCCCCTTTATAGCTCATTTGGGCTGCTGCAAATTTACTGTAAACCTCTAGAAATCATGGAGAGCCATGATCCTCGTGCACTGGGCAGCACGCTACATGTGGCTGGTGCATGCAAAAGTTTTCCGCAGTGACCATTACATAAAGGTTAAAAGAAACCCATATGACATTTTCTATCCTCAGCATCCTTCAGCCTCTACAAACTTCACTCCATTATGAAATGTGCGCCATAGCAACAGCTCTGGAAGCAGTGTACAATCTTTTCAGATATGATCATTGTGTTCACCGTTTGTCCGAACTTAGACCTGTGAAGCACGTGTTCAAGACAATACAGACACGAATATCAAGTGCAAAGCTGTCCTAACATACAAAGGCTAACTGATTCACACCGTATGTCTGCACCCGTGCTCGTCTCTGATCAACTTGAAAAAATGTCTCTTTTTGCACCAGTGCTTTGGCAGCTTCGTTTCCATAGTGATTTCAAGAGCACTCTTCACTTGGACCACCCAAACACTCTTCAAATTAGTTACCCCACAAGCATGGGAGCTTTCTCAGCTTAACTGTCAGTCAAGCACAGGAGTCTCGGCAACCCCACCACCAGCCAAAGAGTGCTGAAAAATTAATTCTGTGAAAGCAAAGTTCATTAGATCAGATTGAACTAGATGACATTAGATTTGTACTCAAGTTCATTAGACCAAAGTTCATCTGCACTTGAACTATTCTCTGTTTCTTCTGACGTACATTCCACTCACCCAAATCACGGTCAGAGGCATGCACTTGGGCAACCAGGCGGCCGGCAGGCGTGTCCTCGGGTAGTGCCACCTCATAGGTGCTCTGGCCAAACACGGGCGGGTTATCATTGACATCGCTCAGCAAGAGCTCCACGCTGCTGTTGCACTGCCACTCCCAGCGAGCCACGTCCCGCACATGTGCCACCAGTGAGTAGTGCGGCCGCTGCTCCCGGTCCAGAGGACGGGTCGTGTGCAGCACCCCTGCGTTCATCACACGTTCACCGGCAAAAATTAGCCTGCATATGAATGAACCAAACGATGATGCAGAGCTGCTGTATATGACTTTAGTCTTCACAGGTGAAGACTAAGAGCCCTTTCCATGCAGTAGAAAAATTCTAAAGCCTTGAAAAAACCCACAAAAAATAAGGAAAATAAGTAGGAGTGAGCGAATATTGAAATATCTGAATACAAATCAAATATGAATATGAAGCAATAATGCCTTCGAATATCAAGTCAAATAGCGAATATCTGTTTGGCAAGAAAAAAAATTAAGAAAAATATATGCATGCAAATATTCATTTTTTCAAAATGGCGTATGTTTTTTGAAATCGCAATAAACTTAGACTGACTCACATAAAAAAAAATTTATGTGCATAGAAATGTATAATGTTTGATTAGACAGCACAACAGCATGCAACCTGTACTGTGGTCAAGCAAAATGAGTAACAAATGAAATCCATGAATCGACACATGACTGGCAACTAAAACATGATGGGTAAAAACCTCATTAATTCAGACTTCAAGGTATTGGAAGAAATTTCTGCATAATTCGAATCCAGTTATATAATTTCCCACTCCGCAAAAAAAAATGCCGGAAATACAAAAATGTCACTGTCTTGCGAGGAGGCTTCATCACACAAACAGCAAAAAGCCGCTGACGAGTGTGCTGCTTCAGCGAGCTGGAACAATGCTGACGTTATAGCATTAGGAATGCACACTGGCATCAGAATGCCGAGACTACTTCTGAAAAAATTATGAACGATTTAGCAAGGTCAGGCGAAATGTGAATTAGGTGCCACGTTGGTTTTCTCTTGTTTCGGTTCGAGGCTCTATACCGTATTGTGCGTTTTTATCGTAAAGACTTTCAAAATTTTTCTTACCTCAACCG
Source organism: Amblyomma mixtum (assembly GCF_055824585.1). Taxonomy (NCBI): domain Eukaryota; kingdom Metazoa; phylum Arthropoda; class Arachnida; order Ixodida; family Ixodidae; genus Amblyomma; species Amblyomma mixtum. The sequence continues at coordinate 308,266,234 of NC_143012.1, read as the reverse complement.
CTGGCTCGTTTGCGGTGAAACTGCACACTGAGCTTGCATATTATGGCAACTTTTGTATCGTAGCAAGTTTTACAACGGTACTTACTTAGTTGAGCCGTGCATGATGGAAAAGCGTAATCGTCTGCGTCGAGATCAGCGTACCGAAACCCAAAACACCGAGTTTTTGCTGAAGGGCGGCAGTAGCACCATCTGTCTTCCACAACGAAATTAAACAAGAAAAACACAGCTCAGGACTTTGCGACGCGACGTCGTCCTCCGACGCTTCAGGAGAGCCACGAAAGCAGACGATATAAGCTGAATTGGATAAAGTCATTGGACGAAAAAAAGACGTCAGACAATATTCTTTTAACGACACAGCCTCGTTAAAATAGTTGTTTCTGGCATTTTTTCCCGCTCAGTTGGCCGAGAATGTTCGAAGCGCTTCAGTTGAAGCAGACGAAAAGGCCGGAACGGCGTATTCAAAGGGCCCGCACTCCTTGCAACGCTCGCCTTGGTGCCTTGTGACGCTTTCCACTGCAGAAGACAGATGGCGCTACAGCCGCCCTTCGGCAAAAACTCGGTGTTTTCGGTTTCGGTATGCCGATCTCGATGCAGATGATTATGCTTTTGCATCATGCACGGCTCAACTAAGTAAGTACCGTTGTAAAACTCGCTACGATACAAAAGTTACCATAATACGCAAGCTCTGTGTGCAGTTTCACCGCAAACGAGCTAGTGGTTGAGGTAAGAAAAATTTTGAAAGTCTTTACGATAAAAACGCACAATACGGTATTTACAAACACCTTGAGGCCCCCGAAGAAAAAGTTCGCGCAATAAACAACCTTGATAAAATTCTTGCAGCCGTTCAGAGCACAGTAAGTCATTCAGCGTACCGGTAAGACAGTGTTCAGTCTCACTTGCATGACTCAGAAGACAGAGCCAGACGAAGTAACTTGATTTTTCATGGTATTCTCAATGAATGTGAATCATGGCAAAATAGAGAGAAAAAAATGCTTGCTGTGCTTTCTTCTGCCCTTGGCCATCAATTCACACCCAACTTTGCTGAATGTGCCCATCGCATTGGTAGTTTTTCACCATCTAAGTGTTGTCCCGTAATTTTTAAATTCACTTTGTTTAGAACTAAAAATACTGTCCTCTTATCGCGTGGAGACCTAAAACCAAAAAAAGTTTTTGCAAACGACGATTTGTCAATGGCCATACGGCAGGCACATGAGAAAAGAATTTGTCAACTTCGCCAAATCCTTGCCGCAATCCCCTATTTATCTTTTAAGGTACAAGAAGCTGCTTGTGAACAAAGAATGCTACAACTATGACAGTACAACTGACAGCATTAAAAAAACTGCCTCAACAAAGCCCTGTTGAAAGTATTTCAACAGACTCGCACATCGTGACCTCATAGGGCCACAGTGTGTTTAGGAGCTCATACTCTATCGATACTACAAGGCAACTTCGATCTCTGCTTCCCCTCTGCACTGTCAATTGGCCTTGCTGTTATTAAAAAATAAAATTAAATGAAACAGGCGGGATTTTCACACAATCGCTTGCCCAGCCGGTGACACCTCAATTCAGCCCCTCTTCGGGAGCCCCAGGAGAAATACCGCAAGTGGGCTTTTCCGCATATCAAAGTTGACCAAAAGGAGAAGGAGAAAGGAGAAGAGTTGTGAATGCGACAGAATGAGTGCCATGTATATGGGTGTTAGGTATGTGACACATTATGGTAGGATCAAACAAAAAACCACATGCTTTCCCGTTGTGATCGTTCAAAGCAGTTGGTCGGTCGTGTTGCTCTTGGTCGAAACGCTGGCAAGCACCCTGAGGAATTCCCCTCCCTTGTTCACTTTGTGATCATCAAGAACCATCTGACCAACCTCTCTCTACCATGGACTCTCATCATGTGTGTTATGTGGGAAAGACCTCTTGCGGAATTTCGCACTAGGTTCAAGTGCGAAGCATCTGAATATGACTGGTACACGTGATAAACTACGAAGAAGAAAGCGAAGAGGAGCTCTTTGCACTGTTTTCCTGACACTCTGAATTCAATGTTCATATACAGTTGAACCCCTCAATAACGAAAGCCCTCAAGAACAAAATTCTCGCGGCAACGAAAAATTCTGGCGCCCCCGGCGAACTCCCATAGGGTTCAATGCATTTGTCCCCCCTCAACAGCAAAGGGTTTTTAAAAAGCAGTCCCGCATTAACGAAAGTTTGAGGTAGTGATCTGCAACATTTTTTCGGCACATCAGCCAGTCGGGAACATAGAATGGGCAAAACTGCAGCAGCACACTCATCCGACAAGTCGGGCCCATTCATTTCACCTGCCAACAAGCACCGGCGCAGCCATTTTTGTTTACTTTCGGTTGGTTCGGTAATGATGATAGCAAAGCAATTTCTTTTTTTGCCCGCTGAAAGCGGCTTTTTGCTAGCCCGTCTGTTGGCGACTACGCACGCACGTGACGTTTCACGTGACTACACCGCCGGCCAACCGGGGAAGAGCAAGGAACCCTTTTTTTTTTCTTTTCTCTAGTGCGCCGACCACGCTATCTCGCCGTCCGCCTTGTGCAAGCCGAATTCGCCCGCGACTTGCTTGTGTACAGTGTTTTTTGTTGTTTTTCGACTGCCGGAAACATGCTGCCTCCTGTAAAGAAGCGCAAGTTTTTGACGCTGCAGGAAAAGGCTGCTATCATCGCCGAAGCTGAAAAAGGCAGAAAGAAGACGGACATTGCGGAGGAGTTCAGTATCCCGTGCAGCTCACTTTCTACGATTCTGAAATCAAAGAATGGCATCATGGCGGCACTCCAGAACGGCGCGCGCGCTCTGAACAAGACTTTGGCAACGCCGGTCTACGAAGGCGTGGACAAAGCCGTATTTCAGTGGTTCCTGAACAAGAGAGCAAACAAGGTGCCTTTGTCTGGAAGCCTTCTGCAGCAAAAGGCGATTGACTTCGCGTGCATTCTGGGGCACGACAACTTTAAGGCGAGCGCCAGATGGCTAAGTCGATTTAAAGCGCGGCACTGCATCGTCGCCAAAGTTTTGTCAGGGGAGTGTGCGCGCGTCGACGCTGAAGCAGCATCGTCCTGGATGCAGGAAAGTTACGCAAGTAAGCTCGCGTGATGTGCTTGATGCTTTCGATGTTATCCGGACTTTTCTCGGCGACCACGACGACGACGAACCTATGCATAGCTTATCAAGCTGCGAAGCCGGAGTCGTCAAGCTCCTGCACAGCAATCTCAAGCAGAGCAAAATAAACGACTTTTTTCATTAAATTTTGGTTCTGGAAGGTAATGGGTGTGCTTGGTTGTCCATTTTCGCGACAGCGAAATTCTGACGACAACGAAAAGGTTTTCCTTCTCCGGCGGTTTCGTTATTGCGGGGTTCGACTGTAATTTACTCAGATATCCCAATTGGTTTCGCCACAGTCAGATCTATGGAAGTCTGTGTGGTATTCAATTTCTGCAGAATATTTGGAAAATTTCATATTTGAGAATTCTTCGATACTAATTTTTCAAATCACATATGAACCATATAACGAACATACTCGATTCATATTTAAAAGTAGAATATTCGCAAACTCCTAAAAATGAGTAAAAAAATTTGACATATGCTAACGCTATGCAGCATAATTCGAGAACCCAGCAACAGCTGCCACACTATGCTATGCAACACCTCCTTTCTCCCTTTCCACACTGCACTGCCAGTGCAGTGCCCTCTTGTTGCGTCATCGCACCCACTTCTACTCCTCTTACTCTCCTACCCTCCTCACTGAGTAGACGTCTCTGCCAACATCCCGGATCTGGGGGTTTATGCCATTAACAGCTATCACCATAAAAAAAGACATCATTCTAGCCTCGCAGTGCTTTTTGCACAAAAAAAAAAAAACTGATTTCAGTAGTGTGCCCAAGTGCTAGCGAGATGATACCACAAGCTTTACCACTGCTGGCGTCCAAAACAAAGTCCTCAGATCCTTGGCCTGACAGGTAGAAGTGCAGCTGAGCGTGGTGAGCATCATCTGCATCCGTAGCTCCAACCGTCAAGATGGCAGTGCCCACAGCAATGCTCTCCGAGACAAGCTCCGTGTACTTGGACTGCACAGGCCCACATCGTAACCAGTAAGCGAAAAAGCACATGCCATGCACTTGACAAGACACAAGCATTTCTTTCTGCCACATTGCCACTCATATTCATATCATCATGTTATAAAATTTACTGAAGCTTTTCAAAGCTCGAACTCCACGTGCCAAACCATCACGCCCAACATGGCTGAAATTCATTTAGAGAAATTGACATTTAGTGGCTAAGACGAACTTTAACAAATACAATATCTGTTGTACATGACTTACACAGCAACTTTATTATAAAAGATACCACACCTATCTCGTGGGCAAGCCTTGGGGTCATAGTGCAATGCCAGCATTAGTGTATTAAATCTGAGAGAAAAAAGCAAGTCACTCCTCACAGCCGAAAGGTATTCGGGTTGTTAGTAACACTCAAGCTCGTGTAACCTGCTATCAGTCATAGTAAAGTGCAAAAGCTTTTCTGCTAAATGACACAACAGTTGCAAGTAATTCCAAATGCAAGTTCAGTTGAACTAAAACAAGAAAGAATAAATATCGCACGTCATGAGAAGTGTGCGCCTTAGGCATATGCTGAGTACTGGCTCACAACAATCGTTGATACAAAAAAGAATCTCACCTTGAGGCAGATTGGTGGATTATCGTTGCTGTCCAGGATGGTTATATCAAGCTGAGCCATGGCCACATGCAGACCGTCTGTAGCCACCACTCGAAGAGTGTAGTTCTGGCGTGCTTCCCTATCCAGCGGTCTTTGTACAAAGACATCCCCACTACTGCGCACCGCAAACTGCTGACCAGGATCACCAGAGAGCACATAATAGCCAACAGGAGCCGGCTCCTTGTCAGCATCTTCCACGCGGAGGTTGGCGACCACAGTGCCAGCAACAGCATCCTCAGAGACTTGCACTTGGTACAGAGTCTGCTCGAACATGGGAGGATTGTCATTCACATCCAGGACCTCCACGTACACCCACGCTGAGGAAGACAGCAGACCGTCATCCCGGGCCCTCACTGTAAAGTTGTAAAATGGAACAGCTTCTCGATCGAGAGCTACCAGAGTCGTAATAACCCCACTCTGCGGGTCGATCCGGAAGATGTCAGCGGCTGGATCAGTCTCTTCGTAAAATTCATACGTCACCCTTCGCACTGAGACATCAGGGTCGTGTGCCACCAACCTGGCCACTACACAACCTTCCTCAGCGTTCTCGGCGACTGCAGTTTGGTACGACATCACATCAAAGACAGGCTCACAGTCATTGACATCCATGACATGCACGGTCACGTCGAGTGCGGAAGCCAGACCACGAGGTGTCTCTGTGCGCAGCGTGAGCTGATGGGATGCCTGGTGTTCACGGTCAAGTGGCGCAGCAATGACCAAGTTGCTTCCTGCATCAATGCTGAACTCCGAGCTGCCTAGAAGTGTGGTGCCTGGTGCCAGCGCCAGCAGTGGACTGCCGAGAGCCGCACTCTCACGAACATGCAGGTCACGGGTGGACACACCCAGCACGGGCAGCTCTTCAGGTGGCTGCACCACAGCCACCGTAACGGGCACCACAGCCCACAGAGGTCTCGGATCACCCTGGTCACTGACGTGCACAAAGAACTGGAACACGCCAGCTCCTGCAACAGCCAAGGCACCAAGCACAGGAGTTTAGGTGGACAAGACAGAAAGAGGGGCACTAGACAACCAGTGAACAAGTAAGCACCTACAAATTTCTTGAACATTCTGCAAGCAACACATCAATGCATATGCCACTGCATAAGCACATAGGAACAAAGCACATATATATCAGTTTGTTTTTAGTTGTTTTTTTCTCTACGTTTCCGTGAAAGACATAACATGCACCACACAGTGTCACCACACCAAATGACATATTACACATCAAGACAAAAGATTTCATGAGCAACAAAGTTTTATGCAAAGACCACTCACGCAGTCCCACTAAATCAAGTACTAGCTACAAACTAACTACTTCATGAAACTTCTCTCAAGATGGGTCACTACTTAATATGCACTACAAAATACATTGCTTCAGAACTCAGCAATAGTGTATTTTACCACAATGTCTGCTTTTAAGGCAAAATATTACAGAAATACTTAGACGCTGTTATCAACTCAGGTGCACCTGCTTCCCTGCGCTGTGCCAGGTCTAAGCACTTTGTGGACCACTAAGCATATAGAATGAGATAAGATCTTCATATTCGACTTCTGAGCACTTATGAGACTACATGCTCACCTTTGAGAGGTGCCTTCAGGTAAAGCTCTCCCGAGTCGTGCGTGACGTTGAACAATGCACTGACATTGCTTGGGGCTTCATGAAGGCTGTAACGAGGCCAGGTTCCTTGGTCACGGTCGAAAGCACGAACCTGTAAGTGAAAGCAATTCTTTTTGAGCCCACTGACCATACTTCATTACCATTATCTCATTTTTCACCCTTGTTACTATGTAATGTTACACTATGCTACGCTATACCATACTATACTATGCTATACTACACTATACTATGCTATACTGCACTATACTATGCTATACTATGCTATACTACTTATTTTTCATCCTTACTACAGTTTAATGGTCAAGCCTTCAAACTGTTCATATATTTATAGAATTTCAATACCAAAGTTTCAGAAAAGGCCTGCTTTAAGAACAAGGATATATCAGGGCGCTATCAGTGCGTTTCTAGCGCAGTAAGTGATGTCATGAGACAACTGTTAGCAGACCACAGCCTCTAAGCATATCATGCTTCACATTAGCAAGTCCAGAGCACATTACATCGCCTTCATTCCTGCAGTCATAAATTTCACTCTGTTGGAAGCATGAGCTCAGAGCACATGGCAACGGCAAAAGTGGACATGACTTGCCTTGACAAGTGTAGTGCCCACACTGGTGTTTGTCCAGATGCTAGCCTCATATTCAGATGCACCAAAAGTGGGCTCATTGTCATTGACGTCGGTGACAGCCACGCGAACAAGAGCAAATGCCAGGCGGCCGCCCCCATCAGTGGCCGAGATGGGAACCTCGTAAAGATGTTGATGCTCGCGGTCCAAAGGTTCCCGAGTCACCAGCTCTCCTGAATTGATATCAGCCACGATGATCCAGTGAGTAACAAATACAAACATTCTTAAAAACCTCCAACAATAAACGTTCAGGTAAAATGACGTAATTTTTGATCTTGCAATACTTTAAAAATTATTTGTTACAAGCGAACACGAGACAGGACAGACAATTTCAACTGTATCATCAAGCCTTTATGCACAAAGCATGAATCCATGGAAAAAAACGTAGGCTAAGAGCAGCAAATTCATTGAAATGCAGTCACTGAGGATTTTATGAGCTTACTGAGGCATGAAAATGTTCTGAATAATCAAACTGTCCAAAAAGTCCATAACTAAAAAAAAAAACAAATCACTTTTCTACATAAAACAAAATGCCTTAAAAAATCATGAACTTCGCCGTTCCCATGTTCCATTTGCAAGCGATAATATCAGATCCTATTTGAGCCAGAGTTATGCTTTTCTCATGTCCACATGACGTCGCATCACCAATACAGATGACTGCGTGGCCGCAGGTCATGGCTGCGCCAAGCAAGACCGGTCTGTTTCCATGGGCAACGACGGTCATGAAGCCCGAGAAAGGAATCGCACGAGAACAAGCAAACAGAAGCGAGCACCTTTGACTGCACCCTCTCCCCCTTATGCGCCCTTGTCTGCCCCTCATCACAGGCATCGCTGTCAAAGCCGTGGCGGACGCTGCAGCTGTCCCGTTTTCAACGCGACTGCACTCTTCTTTGCAGGCCACCTCAACAGAAACGAAGATTATGCCATTATATGTCATGAACTCACATGGCAACAATGAAAAGCAAATATCCAAGCCTATCCAAGCCAGTCTGTTCGATTCACTCTGCTTAAAATTTAGATGGCAACCGTCATGGCGGCAGAGAACCAGTTGGTTGCGACAGTGATGCCTGCTCACGTCTATATTAGGTAAAAAAAAAAAAAGTGTCTATTTTAGGCTGAAAAATCAAACTTTTGGACTCCACAGAGTTCGAAATATTCATCGTGAATATATACGTGGTCCTATAATGGGCGTGACAGCTCCTCAACAAAGTCCAAAATATACCGCGCAAAATATACGCGTGGAGTTGGAAAAATCGGTCGGCTCCTTCACTAACACAGCTTGTGTCATATAAAATGGCCTTTCTCATGTGACAGAGACGCTCTGTGGACATTGCTGAAATCTCTGTGAAACAAGGGCTGCACTACAACTACGATTACTGGCCAGCATTTTGTGTGCATTTCATATCCACCTAAGTTAGGCTGCATTTTCACTTTAAACTAGTACTTGCTGCCTCCCGCATGTTTTGTGAGAAGAATACTTTTCAAGACCACAGATTGCCAAACATGAATGCTAATTCGCACTGCATCATCATACCATTGTATGGAGTCCCGGAAATCATGCAAAAATGCCTTTAGAATCCTCATTAAACATGATATCATATAGAGAATGGTTTATGAATATGCATGTATTGCAAGCTATTCAGCAATCTTTCCATGTAAATAAAGTTGTCACACAATATACTTTTATTGAGAAATTTAAACACTGCCACATTTTGCCAATCTGTTCATTTAGTAAGCAGTCGTTTTGCTGGCCTAATATGCAAACAGATTTTTGGTATTTCAATTCTGAAAATTCAAACAATGGTCAGCAGCTTTAAACAGCAGGTCTCTTGTAGAAGTACAGAAAGATTAGATAGCCTAATAACAACAACATTAAGATGAATTTGAATTTGGGAGAACTCTTTTTCTTTGATTGAAAGCTCTCTAACTTCGAGGAAAATGGTTCCTTACAACTGAGGCATGATTATATTCAAGATATTATTTTTCCAAGAAACAGTTAAAGAAAAGCAAGGAGAATGCTTACAGAATTGTGCCCGATTAATACAAACACTTTTATTACCGGTCAAAACAGCCATCCATAATAACAAATCAGGGAGAAAAACATTTAAAAAAATTGTTATTAAAGGGTCTCTGAAAAGGCTTTAATAAAGTTTCGGTATGCTTATGACGTTAAAAGGCGCCGCTTCACGAATAGCCTCCAGCAAGAATTTTTTTGACTCGCATAGTAGAAGTGAGTTATCTGTACTAAAATTCCGACAGTGAAAGCGCTCAAAAAGACAAGGACGATAGAAAAAAAGAGACATACAAAGCGCTTAATATGCTTTGTATGTCTTAAGCGTAGACATATAGTACAGTTCTACGCCCCTCTAACACAAATAACAAGGGCACACACAGCATACAAAAACTACCTCTGAACGGGCAGGCAACCAGCACTGTTATTCCATTCTTTCCAAAAATCTGTGCACGGTTCACACCTTTCAAATACTAAGATCCAGTCACCTACACATCTCTCAACGGAGGTTGACATCATGGCACTGCTATGTCATTTTCGCCATATGCTTGAACCCTCAAGGCACCCAGAGAGTGTCTTTTTTTTTTTCTCATGTGAGCAGCTCCCGCCTTGTGGGAAGAAATAAAAGCGAAGTGCTTGCGAGGCCCAGTTAGTTACCTGTGGTGCTGTTGATGCTGAAGTGCAGTGCACAGTCTTGGCTGCGGATGGCGTATGTCAGCGTGCCCAGCGCCCCCTGGTCGGGATCTGTGGCAGACACGCGGGTCACATGGGCACCTGGTGGCAAGTTCTCTGCCACCACTGCTTCATACACAGCCTGGCTGAACCGGGGCGAGTGTTCATTACTCGGCACCACCATCAGCCGCAGCTGCGTATAGCTCTGGTACACGCCGTCCGTAACCGAAATGTTGAGCTCGAAGCCCCCAGGTGGCCACGCAGAGGGCTGGTTGGAAAGTGTCACCACTCCTGGATATTTGAAAAACTACAGTAAAATACCTCTTTTTTTTTTCTTTCCAGGAGTGATCTTATGAACACAGTAGGTCTGCAGAAGAATAAGAAAAGGCATCTTGCTTTCTGCATATTCTATTGACCAGCGACAACAGTCAGTATCTGACATACTGTAGACTTATTTTTCGAGAGCTCAATATTCCGCAAATTCGGCTGAAGTCATATTTTAATAATATTTTGCGGCACTAAATTTTGCACAGCAGCAGGTGGCAGACCTCTTAGTTCTCCTCCTTACCTCGAAGTATGCAGGCTTTTTGATTCTCCTAAGGCTCGTAACTATGTATGCTACATATTGTGCCCCACTAACGTGGACCCCAACTAAGCAGCAACTCGGCAATGAATAAAAAAAAAACACTGATTTTTCAGTTACAAGCTAAGAAAATCAGAGAGAGCCATTTATAAAAACGACAATGCATTCTCTTTGGAAAGAAAGCCTGCTATGCAAACGTGCCATCACCGCACCAGCTAAATCTAGTTCGAAACAAAGAACTATGTAATGATATCACAGAAACTTTTTTAGGTCATAAGTTGATACTATCCTGAATTTTTTCACAGAACGTATTTTTCTCGAGCTACATGTGATTCATAAAAATAGCAAAAATGAAGTGCTCGCGAAAATTAAGTCGTTTAAAGACACTGAGCAAAGAGTCATCAGAAATGTCTTTGGGAAAGAGACCTACTTCCACAAATCTCTCAGTTATGGGTATGGTGGTATTTAGTGCAGCCCCTTTTAGCTGAATCCCTGAAGTTCACCACAAACTAGCAATAAACAGGAGGAGTGTGCAAATATTAGAAATTTTCTAAACGAATTCAATGTGTGCTCAAGTTTTCCAATGCTTTTCGAATGATTGGCACAGAGTTCAAGTAAGGTACGCCGTAGTTTTCTCCACTGACTACTTCAAAAACAGCCCACTCCAAAGCTGCTCAGCATGCTGCCGCCAAGAGTCTGTGCTGAATGGAAGGTTCAGTGCCACGAAGAAGTCCATTCCAGTCACGGTGCTCATAATGCTCACACATGGCCTCCAAGGCTGGGTAACAGGGCAGGGTTCAGGCAGGTTGAGCAAACCCAGCTGTAATGTCCAATATCGAAGATCATAGCTCATGAATAGTTCTTGAACACGTCCCGAACTACAAGCTGTCCAAAACAACAATACCATCAAAAAAAAGAGAGAATGTGGCTGCTAACACACAATTCTGCAAAAAATGCCTACATCTGTGATTTCTCAAGAAATCGTGGGAAACTAGGGATCTTAGCCAAGAGTGCAATGAAGGTGCACAGCAGGAGAAAGAGTGGAGCATCCCACTGCTATTCACACTGAAGCAGGAGAAAAAGGCAACATGCACCGCTGATGCAACCACCTGCAGTACTGGAGCTAATAGGCAATGCCCATTATCAAGTCTCCGCAACTAGCAGACCTCGGCTAGCGAGCGTCAGATGGGGCTTGAGCCAACATCAAACTTAAAAATGTTTTAAAAACTATATTATTATTACTATTATTATTATGCTATGCTGTTCCCCGCTCAGTGACAAAATATGGTGCGGCCAGATGCTGTGCACATGTCCCAGATATTTTTAACAGATTACCTGATGAAATCTTTTCTGCAACATCTAAAAGAGATCTGAAAGAGATATTAAAGAATAAATAATAAAAATTCTGTTAAAGCTTGGAGAATTTTTTCAATGTGGTTATATTTGTGCTTTTCAATTCTTGTTTGTTTGGGTAGGCCTACCCACTTGTAGCATCCATTCCTCTTAATTATTACATTATTTTGTTTGCTTTGTCCATATGGTCATGGAGCTATTCATTTTCATCACTATGTGTTTAATGCATCTTAAGGCACTGTCACACAAGCCAACTAAAGGCCTAGACCGGCCTGTTTCTGATGTATTGCGTTTACTGATGAAAATAAAAATTATTACCATTATCATTATTATTATTTTGTTGAGAAATTTTCCATTTTGTCGACACGACAATATGGTTTTGCTACAGGTCGTGGTACTATAGCCCTTCTAGAAGAGTTCTGTGATGAACTGTTTTCAACTTTTGATCAAAATTTGTTTAACGCTGGTTTATTTCTGGATGCATCTAAAGCTTTCCAATAAAAAAAAACTATATTCCAGCGGTTTTAGGGGTCCATTTTACGATGCCCTCAAGAACTATCTCGCCGAACGATCACAAGTTGTTATTTTAGACGAAATGATAAACACTAGTGGAAAACTTCCATTGAAGGGCGGAGTCCTTAGGGTTTCCATACTATCACTTCCACTTTTCAATATATTTATTAACGATTTATCTGAGGTAATTTCAGAATGTTTAGTATTTCAATACGCTGATGACACTTTTTTTGCTCTGGGAACATTTTTCTTACCACATCGCCACCTCTAATTTATAGAATAATGTACAAAAAAAAAATAGACTTGGTTCACTGATAACTGTTTAAAGGTTAACGCCTCAAAATCCCAACTCCTGTGCTTCAGATCCCCTTTGAAATTAACAGTAATAGATATGCCAATTTTTCTGCACAGTCAAGCCGTAATTTCTGTCAGTGTGTAACAGTTCCCTATGTGAACTCGGTGAAATGCCTGGAAGTATTCTTCGACAGTAATATGTCGTGGACAGTTAGCTATCACACACATGCTTGTGATAGCTAGGCGAAGCTAGACGTCGTGTTAATGTGCTGACAATTCTGAATGATTTGCCCAATGAGGGATTCTCGATCACATTGAAAAAGCCACTGGAAAAACACGATTCGTTCACTGTAACGTCGTTGCTTTCATATCTATAAACTGTATTGGTCACCATTTCTAGAACATGCATGTGTCATCTGCTTGATATTGATTCTTGTCTCGTGATTCACTCCTCGTTGGTGCTATGCTTCCCAAACGTTAGTCCTCCTTCATTACCTCCTTGTGTGTCGATGCTAAAGTAAATATTGCAAGCTTGTTCACAGACTTTATCGGGACAAGTCTCTGAAGCCAATGGTGGCTTTGACAGGCCCATTTCTGATACTTTGTATTCTTTTTGAGCAATTATTATTGTGATTATTATTATCATCATTGCTTAACGCAGAGAAAGCAGAGGAGGAAGCATAAACAACGAAGAAGCAAAATGACTTTCACACACACATAGTGGTCACACTTTCCTTTCCCAAAAAATTTGTTTAAATTAAAGGAGTGCATTCACTACCAAGGAAAATATTATTACGGGGAGGTATACCTACAAAAGACTACACTGTGCTAGTCACAACCCAAGGGGCTGCCGCTGCCGATGTGAAGGAAGTAGGTCCTTCTGAATGGTGTACACCTGATGATAGACGCATCTGTTTCACATGCTCAGTTCACCATAAATTCACCACAAACTAATATTCCCAGCCCAATGGCCTCACAAAACATCCCAACCACACACTCACAGACATGCTTTCCATGTACGTCTTTGACAATCGCCAGGATTGGAATGTTGACCTACCATTTCTCACCTTCACTTACAACTACAACTGCTGGGTACTCTCTCCCTCCTATCTAGCCTTTCAACAAGACCCATCAGTGTGTTTCGACACCTTACTACCCACAGCCAACTCCACCAGTACTTATGCTCATGATGACATCGCCTGTACTGACGCCACGAGCCAGACTGCTCATAACAGGCTCTCCGCCTCTCAAGACTCTCAAAAATGCTGTTATAAACGATGCCACTGTAATGTCAACTACTCTCTAGGCTCTCTCATCTTGCTCTGGTTCCCATCCCACAATATGGGCTTGTGTGAAAAACTTCTGTCGCATCACACAACCCTTAACTTATGCCCGATGGCCGACATCACGTACAAGATTGCCCCTATCCATCCAAAGTTCCCACCCACTACGCCACCCTCAGAGATAGTGCATGGTAACCATTCTCCACTCTAACTCGGCCACACAGTAAGCACCAGAACTGTGCTTTTGCTGACAAGGGCAGAGTTACCTAGTGTCACATGCATGTCAACTGAGCCACTAATCATGAAATGACCATCAGTCTTCTTTACAGCAACGACATGAGTATGCATGCGTGTCAGCTGCCATCAAGCCTAGGCCATTGGGTTCTGAATACAGTAGTGAAGCAGTCTTTTAAAGAAACCACCCCTTAACAATATATTTACAAAAATTGATATTTTAACAATAAAACAGCGATTTCCTGAGACATGCACCACAAGCAGCACCCACCTGTTGACCTGTTGATGGCAAACAGCTGTGCCTCGTTGCCAGCAACGATGGCGTATGACAGCTGGTCCGAGATATCAGGGTCTAGTGCAACAAGCCGAGCAATAAACTGGCCTCGACGAGCCCGCTCATCGACCACAGCTGTGTACGTCGGCTGTCCAAACACTGGCGGGTTATCATTCATGTCTATCACAGTGACCCAGACACGGGCTGTCGAGCTCAGAGGTGCAGGGTGGCCAGCATCCGATGCCACCACCTGTAGCCGGTGCAGGGCCTGCGTCTCCCGATCGAGAGGTGCCCGAAGCCGCAGGACACCCGAACCTTCCAGGTGAAAAGTGGCACTGTCGTCGTCAGCCAGCCTGAGCTCCAGCATTGGTCCATCACGGTCACTGGCACGCAACTCCAGAAGCACGCTGGCCACAGGCGTGGATTCTGACACGCTCACATTGTACCAGGGCTGCTCGAAGATCGGGGCGCAGTCATTGATGTCCTCCACGTTGATGGTGACTGGCACATCAGAGTGTGCACCACTGACAGAGTCTGTGGCTCGGACCATCAGCTCGTGCCGCGGCTGGCTCTCGTAGTCCAGCGACTCGACAAGGGACAGCACCCCTGCAAAGAAGGGCAGGTAAAGCCTCACTTTGCTCAGTGCAATAGCTTTGCACTCTAACAAAATGCACCACTGTCTGCTTGTTGGCCTCAACAGGCAAAGCTGTAACTAAATAAGCACAAGAAACAGTAACATGTGGCTCCACAGTCTTGAGTAGAATATAGCTATGCCTTACTACTGCGTGCGCATGTGTCTAACACACACACATGCGTGTCTTGGCTAGAGCCTGGCCTTTCTCAAGATTGTGTCTGTGTGTGTGCATGCATGTGTGTATGTGTGGAATAAGCTTGCATCAATACAGACAACCACTGCATATCTGCAAGACTAGCAGATCTGCTTTATCAGAAATAAAAGGATACTTGACGTAAGCAACATTCAACTATATGTCTAAACCCAGACATGGCCAGCAAAACACAAGCAAACACCATAAACATGTTTTAGACATGTTATATTTCATGATAAAGAGTTTATTAGGAGATTGTTACACATCATGCAGCTTAAATGCATCTCTCAGCCTAATGATCAAGAAAACACCCCTGCAACAGCACACAGCAGTTAAAAAATTGTGCAGCTGACAGGCTCCTTTCATGCTTTTTTCTTTGCAGCTGCACCAGGCTTTTCTCCCTCAATAAACAGTTCATTCATTCATTTATTCATAAGCTGAATTTTATACCCTTTTTCACACAAGCACATACAGCTTTGTGGCATGCTAGGTGGAAGCAAGCACAATACTCGTGAGTGCTTCAACATGTCAGCAAAAACTCACAGCATGCCGCACAAAAAAATTCAGTAACAGTGGTGAAAAACAGCAGCAGGTGAGTGCTAGAACATGACACGCCTATCCTCATAAGAACTTTGCCGTGTGCTGTCACGCTCCTCAAGCAGTAGAAGCGGACATTGTCAGTGCACACAAAGCCACAACCATAATTTCCATGCAGTGAGGCACTTCCATTGGGAGAATGTAGATGCTTTCTGCCTTGACTAAGTGATTGCAGCACCTCCCTCGTGGCAGACTTTGCGTGGAGACAGACAAATGACAAGCATTGGCTTGATTCTTTTTCCTGTTTAATAAGCTTGTTAGCTTCATTTCAAACACATGGCAATTTGGAGTCAGTTTGAGCACAAGCATCACAGCTGTGACATCAAAACATTTATGCAGTCAAAAGGAGTTTATTTACAAGGAACTGCAGAGAGGTCAGCATTAGGTACTGTGCTCTGGCCGGCTTCTCTGCAAGGAATGAAAAAGAAGTAGAAGAAAAAAGGAACAGAACAAAGGATCATGACACAACATGAATACATACATGCTGATCCAAGCTATGGTGAAACTGCAATGCCACTTTGCACTGACCTCAACAGCTGCAAAACCAAGCAGTCGGCTACTGCTCCCCTTCTAGAACTCCAGATGCCTCAGCCAGAACATAAAGTTCTCATTGTTCCAACCACTGGAAATATCGGAAGCAAAACAGCCCTCTTGCCTGTCAGCAGCAATTAGTATGCTGGTGACCCCAAAACTCATAAGATTTGGTTTGGATTTATGGTGTTTAATGTCCCAAAGTGACTCAGAGTATGAGAGACGCCATAGTGGAGGACTCCAAATAATTTCGACCACGCGGGTTTCTTTAACGTGCGCTCACATCGCACAGTACATGGGCCTCCATCAAAATGCAACCACCACGGCCGGGAGTGAACCCGCATCTTTCGAGTCAGCAGCCGAACAGCATAACCACTGAGCCACCATGGCAGCCAAAAAACTAGCAAGAAGTGCTGCCCGCATTGTGGCTGAAAATGCAAAGTGATGAGGTGCAGAAACCTAAACAAACACATCACTTCTTGGTCAAACCATTCACGGTTTGGTCATGGGCAAGAGCAGCATCACCAAGATGTCAGCACTAAACGCTTTACGCCCAACCGTTAGGCATGTAGAATGACCAGATGATAATCGTACAGCATAGCGTGTCAGAAGCTGCACGCAGATCCCAGCCTGGCTTATACAACCAGCAATATTTCAGAGAGTAAAGGCAGCATAAATGCAAGTCTGCAGTAAGCTCGAACAGCCTCTCTGGATAAAGAAAGAGCCCAAGAGAGATTAAAGTAAAAAGAATGACTGCAGTTATGAAGAAATACTGCATATACTCGAGTAAGGGCTTCCCTAAGTAAGGGCCATACTCCCAACATGGCAGCTGGTAATTCACAAAGAAAAAAGACAGCTAGAAGAATTTCTTCATGTGTGCTTAATTTTGCCCACGTGGCATGTTACACTGGGAGCTGATGAACGATAACTGCCAGCGACACATGGTTGTACGACCATGCACGCGTCGTCCTGCACACCAGACTACACTTTGAATCGTGAACATGCGGTGCTACAGCACTTTTCTTGAGCACGCAGCGTTCGCGACAGAAAGGACAAAATGTTGTGCTGCACAAAAAAAAACTTAATGAGGTACACCCACGCTAGTGGCACATTTCTTAGTGGCAACGCACCACCTGCCCGGCTCAGGCGCCATAGCAGTGTGCCATTTGCCCGATGTCGCTAGGCTTAGCGTGCTTCACATCGAAGCCACACCAAAAGTGTTTTGAATTTGGTCATGGTTCACTACAAAAGGTCTAACCTTGTTACCAATGCCACATCAAACAATAACCTCGCATTAAAATAGACATACAATTGATTTCCACAAGCCTTCAACAGTGAAGCGCGCGGAAAAGCAGGCTAGGAGAACACCACCTGACGCTGACGGCCAGGGCTGTATGCGTGGCATGCCCCTCTGAACCGTCGGCGAATCGAGCGCCAGGTCTTCAGAGGATCTCGAACTTAACTTATAATCATGCGACGTCTGCCACTAAACTGATTCAGCAACCTGTTTTACTTTATGCGGTTAATTCATGCCGGTCGTCAGGCATGTGTTATCCTCCGTACTTTGAATGCAATACGTATTTGAAGAATTCACCGGGACTACGTTAATTCGTCATAAAAATGAGTGCTGCAGCATAAAGAAAGGACACATAATCGGTGCTCTACTGCAGACAGAAAAATTTTGCACCAAAAATGACAGTCCCGTGCAAGGGCCGCACCCCGTCAAAACCGCAGAAAGTGCAACCCTTAGAAGAGTATATATCATAGTATTGTGCCCAAAACTACATACTCCTCACGACCTGCCTCTACTTGTAGCATGTGTTGCCACCACTGACATGCCACAGAGCTCCGACACTTCTCTACCAATTATCATGCATAGATGTAGTCGTACAAGCAGAAAAGAAAAATACAGAGCTTTAAATTATGCCGTGGAGATTTCCTGCATAAGCTGGTTCTCAGCTTTATTTCCAGAATTACTGAATAACCAATTCTTAATTAGTCCTCACTAACTTCATATAGCTGCAGCTATGACCATGTGACAAAGCATATTTTCAGTCAAATAAAATAGCCATTATCAGCTACTGGAGCAAGTTTTCCTGTCAGACACAATAATAATGCTTACATGAAGGATCGACTTACTACTCCTGAACTAACAGATATGAATTCCAACTGTTGTTGTTGCTGTTGTTGTGATTGAGAATAGGAAAGGAAATTGCACGGGCCTGCCTACTGGCTCGGGCCAAGCCACCACCGCTGCCACGTGCATGATGTTAGGGATTCAATAATACCAATATACTCTCAGGGAATTGACATCACTTAAAGTTGAGAAGGCATTCTTCCTCAGATGATAACAGTAAAGCTTGCAAAAGCAAGCGGGGACAGAAATGCTATGTCACTTCATGAGAAAAATGTGTTGGCTGTCATTAAAAGTCAAAGCAGCCATCATTAAATGCCTATCATCTGCTTGTGTTTTCCAAACAGCTGCCAGTAGATCAAGAAGGGATATCTTTGCCTGGCAGAGTAGACCAAAGAAACTCTGTTACAGAGCCTAAGAACCTGTAAAGAGCATAGTTTAACTGGCAAATTCCGCAATTTGTAGATATGCATGAAGCCAACTCATGAGCAAGCGACCAAAGTACATAACGTAAACCCACCGGTAGCGCAGTCAATGGCAAACTGGTCACTGGCCAAGCTGAAGACAAGTGGGTGGGCACCCTCGGCTTGCACTGTTAGCAGTGCAGTCCCCGGTGCAACATCCTCGGCCACTGATGCAGTGTAGAAATGCTGCCCAAAAGTGGGCATAGCTCGATCTGTCACCTTCACAGCCACACTAGCATGGCTCTCGAGAGGAGGGCTCCCTGCGAGGAAAAGTGATCCGTCATGAAAGGCATTGCGTCTGTCCTTGGCATTACTCATTGCAGTCTTCTGCAATTAACACTATTGCACTCAGTCAAAACAGACACCTGGGCTGATTCCTGGGGTCACATTTTTACCAATCCATTTATGCTCCAGAATATATAATTATAATCACCAGCCATATTGTGTCCACTGCAGGGAAAAGGCCTCGCCTAATGGTCTCCAGTCATCCGTCTTCCACTAAACGGCTATCCATCCCAGCAAACTTCCTAGTATCATCTTTCCATATGACTTTTGGCCAACCCCTACCCCATTTGTCTTCCCTCGGAATCCACACTGTTACCTCAAAACACCATCGGTTATCTGTTCACTCCACTGCATGCTCTGCCCAGGTCCATGAGGGTGGGGCGTGTAATGTTTTGACAACATACTACAAACTACAACAACATTGAAATTGGTTGAGACAAACATGGAATGAAAAACATAGTTTCACGCTGTATAAGGTGACATTACACACCAGACTTCACAGGACTACAAAATTTTATGATCTACAAATCACACCTGTACATAAGTCATACCTTCCCCCCTGTAAATAGTAGTTTTTCTGACAAAGGTCATATACAGTAAAATCTCATTGATATGTTCCCGGTTCAAAAGATCATCCAGTTTATACAATCAAAATCACAGGCATTAAAAATGTCCCACAGAGTTATACGATATTTCTCCCGAGTAATATGTTCCTGAACATCATGATTTCTCGACTACTACATTCAAACTTTCGACAAATTGTGGTCATATATTAAGTTTACTGACCAACCACACATGTGCAAACATACAAGTGGGCTGACCGTGAGGCATGAGACATGAAGAGCTGGAATGCTTAAGTGCAAAGAGGCAAAGCACCACCACCACCAACAACAACAAAACGGCACACTAGCATTTGAGAAAGCCATTTTTGTGGGAACGCGACATGAAAAGGAGAAATGCTGAGGTTTCTTCACAGTGCATAAGGGCAAGGGGATGAAGCGTATATGAATTACAACGATGCGCTGACATACGAGCAAGCCAGGCCACCCGCCGCGATGGCGTCCCCCACAGTACTTAGGTGCAAAGGGACGAAGCATCCAAAAATTTCGGTTACTTTCGTCACTGCAGTCGACAAACCATATGCATTACGAAGCTCCTTCCACACTTAAGACAGCGCGAACGCGGACTGAATTATACGAGCACTAGAAAAGGATCTGTTCAGCTCTTGTGCCAAGAAATGCTAATCAACATTTTTATGAAGTGAAATTGTCAATAAATACCTTTGTACCGCATTCGACAGTTACATTATTCAAAATTAGACGTTTCAGACCATACGTTTTCCAGGATAATACATTTTTCCCACAATTTCTTTAAAAACGTATCAACTAGGTTTTACTGTATACCTAAGATGACCCAGTCTGTAAGTCGCATCTGTTCATTTAATAAGTGTAAAAATGCACTGAGGATTCCTTCTTTAGAGAGTGCGCCAAAAATATGTGCTTTTGGCAGCTGCCATACTTAGACAATCCTCAAGCTCTGGCCAGTATGCCTTCTTCCTAAGATCTGGCTTTTTTGTCGGAATCATCAACCGAAGCGCTCTTGCTGTTTTGATAATGTTTTTTGGTCACGCTGAAATGTCTCAATGCTGACAGGCTCCCCTTCTACAGTGCATATTTAACAGCATACCACCTGAAATTTGCATCATAGCTCCTTCACCACACAGGTGACGTCACAGTGAGCAAGAACAATGCATGATGCATGCGAAGCCAAACAGAAGAGAGGCCGACAGAACTGACGCCGAAATCGAAACTTTCGAAACATGGCTGAACTGGATGTGGCTTGACGGTTCATGCCACTGCCAAATTTTGTCTGAATGTGGCAAGGCCATGATTTTGCCCAAAGGAGCAACATTTTACACATCAATTTTCAAACTTAGTTACCAAGCACAGGAAAAGATGGTGCTTGGTGAAACGTCATTTTTTGCTGTATATAAGCTGGACTATAGACCTTTGCAGTAAGGGGCTCCCTGGGCGCTGCCATATTGTTCACTGGACTGTCGTGAGCACCCCTCGCTAGCACGGTGGAAGCGGCGGCGGAACCGGTTTCCGACAGTCCAGAGAGGAGGCTTTTCGACAACTCCCTCGCCCGATGCAAAGGTCTATAGCATATGATACACTGATGAAAAATTCAGAAAAAAAAGACCATGACTTATGTGCCATACAATACTGTAATAGACTCACAAAAAAAAAAAAAGACGGCGCAACACCTAGCTCTTGTTAAACCATGAGGTTGAATAAAATATATTCTTTTAAAGGCCATGAGGATAAACCACAGCAAATGGAAGTAACTTCCTCAAATATACAGCTTAACAGCCTGAGTGAGTCAAACTCACACAACCAGCACTACAAAGAGCCAGCGCCTTGACCATAGACACCCTAGCATCAAAGCAAGCTTGGCTTTGAAACCGATGTTTTCACTGCAGTGAAGACACTTCAAGGGCAATGCTTGATTGATGAACTGTATGCGCCATATTGCATCAAAATTCCAAACAATCATACAAAGAATATTAAAATTTTGACACCTAATAATTTTTACATTTCTGGAATTTCAGATTTCCAAATCTTCTGAAAGTCTGCATTGAACTACTTCTGAGCCCTAATCAATATTTAATAAAAATATTATTAAATAAAGTAAGTTCAGTCAATCTTGCCTCCACTTATTAAATGTAACAAGTGCAATTTCAGGTGAAAAGCATGTCAATCTATGAAGCCATGCATTTGAGCTGATAATTTAGTTAAATAGTTTTGATCATTTTGTTGATTAAAGTACTCATACAATTTGCATTCTAAGGGAAGCTAAGAAAAGGGTACAAAAAGCCTAACAACGTAGCAGCCTCCTTAGCTTGACAGAAAAATACATGTCAAATGCCAAACCAAGCACAAATACACAGCAAAAATTGAAGTAGTAGCCTCAGTTTGCTGTAACACCAAAAGAGTCATTCTGGAAATGATCAATACAGTCTAGCCCGGTTATAACGAAGTCGGCGGGAATCGGAAATCAGTTCGCTATATCCGCTATTTCGTAATATGCGGACTACGAAAAAAAATGCCCAGGCTTAGCTTGGTTAAGCCAAGAATGCGTTGCATATTGCGCGGTCTTTTTGCCCGAGGTACTGCTTGGCGGCACTCGATTTTCTCAGCAGCTTTTCCTCCGTGATGTATGGATGGATGGATGGATGGATAGGAGCGCCCCCTTTGAAACGGGGCGGTGGCAACTGCCACCATGCTCAGCCGTTGTTTTTTTTTTCTTTTTGTCTTCTTCTTTTTCTTCTTCTTTTTCCTTCTTTTCTTCTTTCCTCTTTTTTTCTTTCTTTTCTTTTTTGTGTTTTTTTTCTTCTTTTTTTAAGTGGTTCGGTGACGTCATGCCACCACATGACGTGACGTCACCAAACGACGTGACGTCACGTCACGTGGTTTGGTGGCTGCCCGGCCGCGCCCAAGGGCTGAACTGAGTGATTGCAGTATGCTACGCATAAAAATGCAAACATCGGCATACCGATTTATTGCCGCTGAAAGATGTCGTCCAGCGTCCCCTGAACACGTTTCGCGAGTGCGGCCTTCAGGATTGCGGCTTCTATACTGTCCAACTGCGAACCAAAGATGTGATCGAACTCTGGACTCCCGAGGTACATCCGTAGCGTGTCAACAGCTGCGATGGCCGCTGCGGGCACAACTAGCATCGTCGCATTCGCTGTCGGAGGCGCTCTCCGCCAAGGTCTCTTCCATGACACTCCCGGCAACTTCTTCAGTCCTCAAGTCCTCGGTGGCAACAAGGTCTTCGTCAGCGAAAACAAAGTCCATGTGGCTTAGACCCGCAGGCGCAAGGTTCAAGTCGCTAGCGGAATCCCAAAGCTGCTCCAAGCAGGCCGTCGCGGCGGCAGCATCAGCGGTTGCAGCGACGTCAATCGCGGTAGCTTCATCCCCAGCAGGCGCCGCCTCCGCGCTGCTGCTTCGGGAGAAGCCGGCTTTCTCGAAGCAATGGGCGATGGTCAGGTGCTTCACATCCCTCCACGAAAGGACGCCGTCAGCCGAATTTTGCTCTTATTTTCGCGGAAAAAATCGCCTCAAGGACGCAAAAATGTGTTGATTGGCAGATTATTTTTCGGTTGGTAATAAATCTCTTCGTTATATCCGCTGACGCGCTCTTATTTACTTCGTTAAAAACTGGGCCCAAAATGTATTGAAAATGCAAAAATGGGAATGGGAAATTGAAATACCTTCGTTATAACTGCTATTTCGCTATAAGTGGCTTTGTTATAAACGGACTAGACTGTATTTTATTTTTAAACCGGTACTGATCAAGTGTCTTGTATTACAGCGATGGCAAATGAAACTAGGTGACTGAGAAGGCCTGCGACAGCATATTGTTGGTTCTCCGTGCCAGAGCTTGTCATTTAAATTAGAACCTGGAGCCAAAAGTGCTTGTTAAGTTGATAACAAATGAAACACACATTTCAACAAGGCAAGCTAGTGCAGCAGTAGCCGACGGGTAATTCGGACTCCAATAATTCGGACTTGTAGGATATTTCGGACTTCAGTGAGGCACCGTCAGTCACCCCATAGAAGCGCATACATATTCGCGACGGATATTTTGGACTTTAAAAGTCCGAAAGTTCGATTTTTCGGACTAATTTCAGTCGCCTGCAGGCCAAAATCTGCCATCTTATCGGCTTTTCGCCGGCGCAACAGGCGCCATCTTGGATTGAGGTGGATTGGCTCTGCAGTTGGATTGGCTTGACATGGTTTCGGTGCCCCATTTTTGCCAGTAGAGGTCCCTGCAATCTCTGCCACTTCGAGGCAGCAGTTGGATTGTCATCGCCGTCAACCTGCTTTTGTCGCCAACGCTGACGCGGGCAGCTATCTCTTTGTGCTTTGTCTCATACGTTCGCCATTCGCCGTGTTGTCACACGAGTTTCTCCGACCACGTCAACCGAGTGGCGCGCCGTCAATCCTTTGGCCGTTTTGTGATTGCGTCCGGCGGTTCCTTGCGTCCGGCGGTTCCACCGCTCTGAACGAAAAGTGCCTCATTTTTGCGTGTTTGACGAGCGGTGTGGTGCACACTCGGGCTGTGGACATGGCCCCGCCGGTGCTGCCGGGTCCGTCAAAGAAGCGTGGGAGCTATTCTACCATGACCCTTGAGAAAAAGGCAGCGATCATAAAGCTAGTGCTGAGTGGGCGAACGCAAGCTGACGTGGCCAAGGAGTTCGCACTGTCGAAGCAAACTATTTCGGATTACGTGAAAAATAAGGATAAGATTTTTTCCGCCTTTGAGGCGTCCCACAGCAGCAGCCAGAAGAACGACAGGAAAGGCGACCACCCCGAATTGGAGAAGGCCTTGCTACTCTGGCTTAAAGCTGCTTTAGCGAAAAACCTTCCAGTGTCGGGCGACACGTTGAAGGAAAAGGCAGAGACCCTGGCCGTGAGAATGAGAATTGAAAAATTCAAGTTCACGGACGGATGGCTCCGCGGTTTCAAGAAGAGACACGGTGTGTCTTTTAAGAAGATGTGCGGGGAGAGCGGAGCCGCCAACCCAGCCACGGTAGCAGACTACCGTCAGACGAAGTTGAAGCCCTTGTTGAGCCAGTACAGCCCGGAGGACACCTTCAACTGTGACGAGACCGGCCTCTTTTTCAAGATGTTGCCTGACCGCACCCTCTCTTTTACGGGTGACTCCTGTTCAGGGGGCTGCCACAGCAAGGAAAGGATAACAGTAATGGTAGGTGCAAATGCCACTGGCACTGAGAAGCTGCCACTTCTTGTGATAGGCAAATCCAAAAATCCTAGGTGTTTAAGGGCGCGAAGAACCTTCCTGTGTGGTACTGCAGCAACTCCAAGGCATGGATCACTCATGCTTTGTTTGAAGATTACGCGCGTCGACTCGACCGAAGTTTCGAGCGGCAGGGGCGACAAGTTATTATTTTTGTTGATAACTGCACGGCTCACGGCACCATCGACAACCTGAAAGCCATTCGGCTCGAATACCTGCCACCAAACACCACCAGCGTGCTCCAACCAATGGACCAGGGGGTGATCAAAAACCTTAAGGTGCATTATCGGACCCGTCTTCTGCGGCGCACAGTCCTTTGTTTTGACAACGGGAAAAAGTACGCCACGGATCTTTTTGCGGCAGTTAGCATGCTGGCTGACGCGTGGAAGGCAGTGAGAGCGGAAACAATTGCTAATTGCTTCAGGCACGCTGGATTCTCCGCCGATGAAGTCGATGACGTAGAAGACTGCAACGATTCTGAGGATTTGACTGCAGACAGTGGCGAAGACCTCATCGTTGACCTTCGCGGGAACGGAATGGACATTCCAACGGGCTCCACGTTCCGCGAGTTTGTTGAAGTGGACGACGGCCTCGATATGTGTGCGGACCTCACGGACGACGAACTTGTACGCCAGGTTCTTCAACCTGAAGACGAGTCGGACTCCGACGACGACTCGGGCGGCCTACCACAGCCATCGCTTGCACAAATTACGAACGCTGTGAACTTGCTGTCTAGCGTGTACAGCGAAACGACAACTTTGGCGCAAATACAAGCGCAAATCGTCGCCAGCAAAAGAAATTTGCCGCAAGGTAAAATCAGCGACTTTTTTAAGCCGATTTCCTCTGAATAAAGTGATTTTTTGTGCTTCACGGATTTTTCGGACTGTTCGATTATTCGGACCATTTTTCGGGTCCCTTCAAATCCGAAAAAACGGTCGGCGACTGTAGTACAATGAAACAGAAGAGCTGGACTCACCATGGTCACGAGCCACTAGCACCAGTGAAAGTTCGTCCCGACGACTAGGAGCTCGGAGCAGCCGGATTTCACCCGACTCCTCATCCACACCAAACGTCTGGCCATCACCCTCATGCAAGAAGTAGGACACCTTGCCATTGGGGCCTTCATCCAAGTCAATGGCTTTCACCTGAAACACCAAAATCACACCCAAAAATAATCCACATGTAAGAGCTCTAACAGATCTCGTTCGCGAGAAAAAAAATCACTTGGTTAACTAATTAAATGACATCCACATAATTATATTAAGCTTGAAACAGCCCCATAACACCTAGTCACCAGTATATGCTCAGTCAGCTTTCAGCCATGTTGCTATTAAGCCTCACTTACTGCTGCCAAGTGACCACCTCTGTTCCTGACATCACAAACTCTTTGTAAACATTTATAAAGGAGTTCATCATCATGATGGATGTTCATTCTCTGCCACTCAAGTCAGTTCATAACGCTCCACACGAAGCCAGTTGACTGAGTATGCACTTCTTCAAAGCTGAGCTTAATATGAGCTCCATTGCCACAGAAAAATTATAATCTGCCAAAACATTTGCAGAAACCTATGACAATGAAGTTCAAACTTGTAGAACAAGAGCAATGAAGTGGACTGTGATTAATGTTTCAGCAGAGAAGAGACACAAAGGAAACAGGGTGAGGCCGATTGCTGTGAGTAGTGCACAGCAGCATCTTCAATCGAAGATCTGCACTCCAAAGGACTCCCAGGCTTTTCACAGTCCCAAGAGGGAAAGTGAGCCGCAACAGCTCTTCACCGGCCCCCATAGCAACATTGCCCACTCCAAAGCCCACCTGAATCCCATGACTACAGGCAGTAACGTGACAAGAACGCAAGGAACAAGGAGTAAGGAAATGACAAAACACATCGTGCTGGCTAGGCTCTACCTATTCACAGGCACACAGGAAAAACACACACTGGAACCTCATTAATTTGAATTGGCCTAATTTGAACTTCCAGATTACTCAGACCGATACTTTGGTCCTGTTAACATCAGATGCATTAAGAACGCTCATTTTAATTCAAACTCTGCATAATTAAAACTAACTTTTTGTCCCTTTCAAATTCAAATTAAAGGCAGCTGCAGTCTTTACTTATGGTCCGCAAAACACGGCTGGTGCAAGCAAAACTTCTTACAGTGTCTACAGACATTGCATATTTTTCGCTTGTGTGCGTGAATGAAAGTTGTCAGTCCCCACCTTTTGCGCTGATATTTTTGAGAGCAGGGCTTACAAGACTCCCATGGCCCAGGCCTACTTGGACGATACGACCACAAATGGCATATTTTCAAGACTGACCACACCCTACACCAGACGGCCTCTATGGCTCAAGCAAACCTGGATACTATCGTCACAGGTCGGCAGGAGAATGCACAGATTTTCAGTTGCTTGGTTTATTGGTTTATTGGGGTTTAACGTCCCGAAGCAACTGAGGCTATGAGGGACGTCGTAGTGAAGGGCTCCGGAAATTTTGACCACCTGGGGTTCTTTAACGTGCACTGACATCACACAGCACACGGGCCTCTAGAATTTCACCTTCATCAAAATTCAGCCGCCGCAGCCGGGATCGAACCCGCGTCTTTCGGGCCAGTAGCCGAGCGCCCTAACCACTGAGCCACCGCGGCGGGGCAGATTTTCGGTTGCAACAAACTGCAATGATGGTGCCCAGAATGTACCCCAGAGAATGTCCCATATACTCTTGAATTCTCCACATGCGTACCTAAATTGTGCTAATCTGGCATCAGCATGTAGCACTTGTATTTCAACTTCAAGCACAAGTCGCTCAATTGCACTAATGCCAGCCGCATCTGACACTATGTAGACAGAAACACACTGGCACTGCACAAGGTATCAAATTCACGTTCATGAAATTTT
This sequence comes from Amblyomma mixtum, assembly GCF_055824585.1. Lineage (NCBI taxonomy): Eukaryota > Metazoa > Arthropoda > Arachnida > Ixodida > Ixodidae > Amblyomma > Amblyomma mixtum. The sequence continues at coordinate 308,238,492 of NC_143012.1, read as the reverse complement.
TAACGAAAGAAACAAGCCTACTTGTATATAGTATATACTGTTTTTGTGACTACAATGGTATTACCTATGTAAAATATTTATCAAAAAACCAGTTAATAAGGTTAGGCCTTTCTAGATTTCTCTGCAACTCAGAACAAATATAAAAGTAGACCTAACCCAAACAATAAATAAAAAACATACTGAATGAAAAATCACCACTACACACATACATTATCAAAAATTCATCACGATGTAAAATGCAGGCAAATATAAACACAAAATCAAAAAGTAAAAACAAAGCACTGATTAGAAAGCCTGCACACTCTGCCCGAATGCATGAGTCTGCTCCCAAAATTCATGCAGCGATGACAGCTCACTGCCTCAACTGCAAACACTTCAGCCTGACCCTTACGAATCAAAATTCATTTCTGGAACTTTTTTTTTCATGTCCCTCGTCCTATTAATCCTTTTCCTAAGCAGTTGATGGAAGTGAGGAGGATTGAAGGCATTGCCACAACAGCTTCAGAGACTGGACTTGCTACTCACTTTGAGCACGAGGTCTCCAGGCTGGGCATCCACAGTGATGGCCGAGTGGTAAGGCCGGTCGACAAAGATTGGCGCTTTATCATTCTCATCCAGCACGCGCACACGCAGAAGAGCATGGGCCACCGCACGAGCAGAGCGTGCCTCAAGAGCCAGCTCGTGGAAGGCACGCTCCTCCCGATCCAGGGGTGCCAGGCAACGCACGAGGCCTGAGTAGGTGCTCACTGCGAAGTGGTCACTCGGAGTCAGCAAGGAGAACCGCACGGGCTCCCCTACCGCCGTTCCAAGCACGGACAGCAAAGTCACCCGCTGCTCTGCCGGCTCGTTCTCGCGCACGGCTGCCTCCCACAGTGGTCGCACAAAGCGTAGGTGGCCTGTGTTGGCCCGGCCCACAGCCACCAGCACCAGGGTGGCTGTCTCAGACCGGCCGTCACTGGCTGAAATCAGCAGCCGATAGAGCCCCTGCAGGCCACTTGGTTCCCGTACGACCACCTCACCAGTGTCCGGACGCACCTGCAGCATTTCATGGGGTCATGCTTTGGCAAAAGTGTGCATCAACAGCATTTTGTCATGAGCCCTTTCAGTGTGCCAGCACAAATGTATCTCCCACTGCTAGGCACACAGCAAACCTGCAGCTGAGAAATTTGTCACAGCGCCACTGCACCAGCACTCCTGATCTTATGCACAGTCAGTATCCCCTGCAATGGTCAGAGAGGTGGTTTCCTGGGAAGCAGACTGCCTCATAAGAGCAACAATAACATGAAATTCTTTTAACTGAGAAAGTGCTACAAAGTGCTGCTTCTTAGAATTTCTGCGTGTGGTCTGCAAGACATCATTTTAGCCGCAGAACCACGGTGGCTACACTTCATGTCATATGTAGTTTGCATCACTGTAGATACTATGACGACCTGAGCCAACCAGGAAGGCGCATAGCTCATAAATGTGTTCCTGCGCACCCGTATTCACCAAATGGTGGCTCCATCTCTGGGGAAGAAGGGGTACCAGTAGTCAGCTGCTCATCTTCACAGCAAGTGGTGCTTAGTGACTCTTAAGCTCTTTTATTTTTTTGATAGGAAGTGATTCGATATGAAGTGATTTGAGGACTTTCAAGGCTAACTGCTTCGCTTGCTTGGGGGAAACAGTACTTTTAACAGATGGTGCGCAGGAGGTTCGACCGCCTCAGCGGACGCCATGTTTGCGAAAGGCGATGCGCCACTAAAGTGAGGTTAAGCACCATTTCGCAGCAGGCTTCCGCAGAGCTATGGCTATGAGGGCTTTCACTTTCGCTGGTTAATTTACCAAGTGATTGAAACGCTCGCTGTATATAAAAAACGCCTGCGCAAACTACCTATTCAATTACTGCATTAATTGTTCAAAAATATTTGTACACTGTTAAGATATTCAAGACTAGTTATCGTGTTCCTGCAGCCTTGATTGGATGAGAGAGCTGTAGGTCTTACACTGCTGCAAACTAATTGTGAGATAGAGTACAGGGGTGTGTGAATGTCCAAAATTTTAAATACTAGTCGTACGTTATGCATGATGCTTGTACTCAATTCACAACGTCAGCCTTCAATATATTTGAAATATCTGACAAGACAAGACACGACTGCTCCACACAAACATAATATCCTCGAATGCATTCACAAGCATTAGCTTTGTAGTTCATTGTCAAGGTGTGACAAGGCTTAAACACAACCATGTGCAACAATGTGGCAACTTTGCCACCTCATACCCTGAGTAATGTTCTAGCATGTGAAAATGTTCCAGCTTGTGTTCCAGCATATTCGACATCTTAATTGCTATTTGAACCTAACTATCCTTATTCAATCCATATTTGAAGTATCTGGCAAATTCACGCACTCTCAAAATAGAAATGAAAATTAGTTTTTCAGGTAAGGAAATGCACAGTATCTGTCTCACATCTGAATGGACACTTGAACTGTGTCCTAGGGGATGGAATAAAAGAGGAAGTGAGAAAAGAAAGGAAGGAAGAGTTGGGTGGAGGTCTCCAGAATAATTTCGACCACCTGGGGATCTTTAATGTGCACTGATATCCCACAGCACATGGGCACAGCTTCCTTTTTTCCTTGCTAAAGTGAAAACATAAACCTCATGCCAGCCACTTTGGTCAAAGTTCTCAGTAAACTAAAACCAAGGAAAAAAGCTAAGACCAAGCATTCTCAAACTGGTTCCCACTAAACCGTTGTGTTCCTTGGAGTTCCTTTAGGTTCCCCAAACCCCTGAATCCATGCATGCCTCAACTCCCACCTTGCCTTTGCCAACTTTAAAACTAGCCATAGTGCTGTTACATTTAGCTGACTGTTCCACTATACACCCAGTCATTATTAATTGCGTTTGGTCATTTTTTTAGCGGCCATCCATCTACATGCACTTTTTGCACGTACGCTAGGCAGGAAGGGACAGAAGCCATGATATGCAGGGTTACTCAGCCCTTTTTGAGAGCCACTGGGGCTCCCTGAGGCTTTCCCCCAAGGAAGTGAGTGCACTCCTTTGTCAAGCCAATCTTATGCTTTTTGGGTGCACTCCTAACATCACACATGATGTTGAAATAAAGACATTTGTATTCATAGACTGACTGAGAACCCCTGAACTAAAACTACAGGTCAGAGGTCTTTCATGCTCACCTCAAAATGCCCCTCGTGGTCCCCAGCCATCAAGGTATACCGTAGGCTGGGCCCCTCCAGATCCGGATCATGGGCGACTACTTGCACCACGCGCACACCGGCATACGTTGGCAGCAGCAGGCTGGCATTGTACTGCTCATGCTCAAAGCGGGGTGGGCTGTCGTTGACATCCGACACGCGAATGCTGACCATGGCAGGCTGCTGAGCTGACAGTCGTGGCTGCCCGCAGTCCGACACCTCCACAGTGAAGTTGTACTCCGCCTGCAACTCCCGGTCGAGGGGCTGCACCAGGCTCAGGGCCCCTGCAGCGGTGCACTCTTTAGGCGATGTTGCCCAAGCACTGCCACACCACACCAAAGAATGCTATGTTATGTTGTGTTAGATAGCGTAATGTTGTGTCGTTCAGGGGTTGGACTTTTAGTGCAAAAGCATTGCTTCACTAGCAACCCTGACAAAGGGCGAAATTTGTCTGGACCCTCTTAGATACCTGCAGAAATAAAATAAATATTGCCGCGACGGGGTTTCGAACCCGCGGCGGAGCGAACAGATCAGCTTCGCTCGCCATTGCACGAGAGTACTATGCTATCACTGCAACAGATTGAGCCTCATATTAAACTGCCACACTTTCACGCTGTGCGCTGTACGTCGTCATCTTCATCAACGTCCATCCGTGCACAAAAAAGCACTATCAGCCTCCTACCCCACAAAATTCACAGGTGGATGTGAAACCTCTGAAAACGAAAGAAAATGCACATAACTGGCACCCTGGGTTAGTGGACACCTCATTCGCGCATTGAGCTATGTGGCAGTAGTGACAGATGTGCGCTGCATGCATTGGCAGAAACGTGGCCTGGAGCAAAACATGTTGGCTTTGACAACATTGTTGCAGAAACGCGGCATTTGAGCAATAGCCCGCCGGCATTCCTTGGGTAAATTGGCAATGACGATGAAAAGCTAGACTCAGTTGTTTAGAGACGAGTAACGAGGTTGAGATTTTAAAACGAGCGCGACAAGCCCAGGACAACTCAGTCTGCTTTGGGATGAATAGTGTGCCTGGACCTTTGCAGCAACCACAAATGCCAGTGGTGTCCACCTACAAAAATCTGCTTTCGTACATTATTTCATACGTAGCAATGCTAAATTGTCATCAATTTTTTTGGTTCTTATTTCATGAAAATTCTATGGCAATTCTTCGGTGTTTAGTTCAGAGTACAAATTTAGTTATATTTATTTTAGGCAAATGTTATTTCCCACGAATTAAACAATAGTTTTTTTTGGGCAATATAACATAGCATCCCTGTGAAGTCAAAAGTTCTGTAGAGTTTATTTTAGCTTTTAGTTAGCACGAGCCGTCGGTTTGCCAGTAATTAACACACAAATGATTGCATTTTGAGCTGCGCTTGCATAAGGAGGTATTATCACCATTACAAAGTGTAGCAGTGTGGGGCTTAAACAACCGTACCACCACACAAAGACACGAGTGGAAGTGTAGTTCTAAAAACTGGGCTGTCATGTTGTCACTGCGCTCCGAGATGAGCGAAATATAGGCAGATCAAGTGGTTTGCTTACTGACAGCAATGACAGAACCGCCACCGAACCTTCACGGTAGCCAGTACACAACATTTTTTAATATCCATGGTTTCGTGTCAATCTCCTTACAAGAAGTGGAAAGGCCTACTTCACCAAGTAATCCTTAAGCATGCGGTGACAGCGAGCAAACAGCACTATGCTAGCAGACAATGCTAGCATAGTGTATTCAGCAGGAGGCAGAAGAAACTGATGCCTCTGACAGCCGGACTAAGCATGAAGCAAATGCATCTTTACATCTTTTCAATTACTCTTTTTGATGCAAGTATTTGAGCGTCCACATCTAGGGCTCAGTGACAGACTTTTTCTTCTTTTTTTACGGCGACTGTAAACAAACCTGTGTTGGCGTCGATGCGGAAGAGCCTGCGAGCCCAGGCCTCTACGATGGAAAATGACAGCTGTGCATTGAGGGCGGTGTCGCCATCCTCTGCCACCACCACCAGAGGCTGGCTGTACCTGAGAACGGCACTACCCGCAGGGGCCGCTTCACTCACAGTACCCTGATACAGTAGCTGCCGGAAGCGAGGTGCATGGTCATTGCTGTCGAGCACACGTACTGTCACATGACCCTGGGCCATGGCACCGGCCAGATTGATGGCACGCACTGTCAGGTTATGCACAACTGCCTGCTCATAGTCCAGGGCTTCATCGCCTGTGGAGAGCACGCCTGTCACTGGATCCAACCGGAAGTGGCTGCCAGCCCCTTGCTGCAGCTGGAAAAAGACCGACGAGCTGCTCCGCACAGTGAACGCCAGCAGAAATGCCCCAGGTGGCTGATTCTCGGCCACCTCGATGGTCTGCTCGGCAGGCTCAAAGTTGGGCGGTGCGTTGTCTGCCAGTGTGACGACGACGTGCACTGTTGCTGTGGAATTGAGTGGCGGCTCCCCGTGGTCCATGGCACGCACCGTCAGGAAGAATTCCGGTTGGGTCTGGCGTGACAGTTCCCGCGCGAGCGTCAACAGGCCCAATGTAGGCTCCAGAGAAAAGGTGGAGCCTGTGTTACCTGCATGACCAAGTATTACTTCCACACACATGCCATTCTTCAGATCAGAGCACAAATAGAATACATGAACAATGCGCGTTTCCTTAGGAATTCCAAAGTCATAATGTGCAATATACTGTATATTGCCACATATACCTTATTTACATGCGTGATTTGCGCACTCATTTTTTTTCCTTAAATTAAGGCTTCAAAAAGAGGGTGCGCAAATTATGCAGAGATTTTGCGAACACGTCCTAAAAAACTCTACAAAGGTCATAACGTGCAATGCATATTGCCATGTATAAGCTGACCCCACAATTCGCATCCCTCTCTGGCCAAAAAAAAACTTTCGGCAACCTCCGGGGTGCACTGGAATCCTAAACTACCCAACTGTTTGCTGTTCGACTTGCCACGACGCAGTCAGAGCGCATGCAAGAGTGCCATTTTATAACCTTGCCTCCATTTTCTCCCTTTCTCCGACTGCTAGCTTTGTGATTGTGTCATTGCACTTATCTTGCGAGCTGAGGGGTCGACGTATAGGCAGCAATATATGGTATATATCGCGTGTTGTAACCGTTGTAAAGTTTTTTTAGGATGTGTTTGCAAAATCTCCACATAATTTGCACACCCCCTTTTGAACCCTTAATCTGAAGAAAACAGTGCACAAATTACGCGAGTACATACAGTACGTGTGGCCGACAAAATTGTAAGTACAGCAAAAGCTGAGGAATGCATAAAAAAAGGACAAAAACTATAGCAGTGCGTGTACTTCCTCCCTACTTGAGCACGCACGCAGCCTCTCAGCTTATGAACGATCCCAACAGACTCAATGCACTGCACAAAGTGCAGCACTACATGTCATGAGACAAAAAGTGCTCACATAGTCTCACCACCAAGTAAGATGATTCCATGATTTCTTACTTCCATGAAACAAAATAGCAATAAAGCATATGTAAGTGCTCCCTTTTCTTGGAATTCCCCCCCCCCCCCCCCCCTCCTTAGTCTAGTTCGGTGCAGCGTTCTCTCAAACTCTTGCCAGTAACTTTTGACCATTTGTCTCAAACACAGTATTTCTAAACTTCAAGAAATAGTAACAAGCAACTCACCAGAGGCTATGGCAAAGGTGAGCAAGGCGTTGCGTCCCCGATCGCGATCCAGCGCCCCAAGCTGCAGCAGGGCTGTACCCGGAGTGGCGGTCTCAGAGACACGCACCTCGTACCGTGTTTGCAGGAACTCGGGTGCATGGTCGTTGTGGTCAGCAACCAGCACCAGAACACGGGCAAAGCCACGTCGAGTTACAGACCCGCCTGCATCCCGCACTGCTACCGTCAGCATGTGCCGCTGTGACGCCTCGTGGTCAAGCTGCTCTGCCAACGACAGCAAGCCCGTGTTCGAGTCGAGCCGAAAGTGGGATGCACTTGCCACCTGGCCACTGCAGCAGAAAAGTGCACCTGAACTTCACAGTGGTGACATTTGCAGGCTTGCTGAGTGTGTTAATAGGAACTGTAATCCAAAAAGACCACAGACATGACAAAAAGATATGCAGCACAGGAACAGTTCCTTAAACGGGCACTAAGGGTAAACTGAAGTTGGCCTGTCAATAGATTACCACGTTCTAATGACAAAGAGGCTAATAAAGAGACAGAGAGTAACTGTAAAAAGTTTTGTTGGCATTCCATACGTCCTGTGCTTTTTTATTTGTTAATTATTTTTAATTCTTGCTTTCTTGGGTCGTGGAGTTATTTCTGTAAGAAGGGGAGGAGGGGGTGACATGGAAGCTAGGAGACGCTCGTTGCTCTCCGCTTCAAGAAGTGATGGTTTTCAACTGCGGTGCTGCATTTAGAACACCTCCTCGTTCGCTGTAACTGAGTTGTGCGGCCACAAGTATTCACTGTATCTGAGACCCAATGCCATTGCCCTAATATATATTTTTACAGTAGCGCCGCCCTCGGTCATAATAAGCGAGTGTTTGTTATAACTGTGGCCATTATAAGTGGGCCCGACTGTATAAACTGGTTACTGATGACAATGGCCAGGAGTTTTTTTTTTTCAATGCTACCCTATGCAGAACTTAAATAGGATCATATCTTCAGTATCTTGCCTGTTGTGAATGCTGTAGAAGAGACGTTGGTCCTCATCAGCATCCGTAGCTGTCAGCTGCAGAATCTCTGTGCCAGCAGCTGTGCTTTCGGAAACTTCCACCTGGTACAAGCTCTCCGAGAAAACGGGCCAATTGTCATTAGCGTCTAGGACTTCCACATGTACCTGCACAAATCAAGAGCTCTACTATCAGACAAGATCAACACACCAAACATGAGAACCACAGAGGGCCCATATGCAAAGTCATGTGAGAGAACGCCGTGTTCATGCAGCATTGCACAGGTTCCAAATTGTGATGCTCATGCGCAAAACATTTGAAATATTCATATACAAAACAAGCATTGCTGTACCATGACAAAGAAACGATATTACACATTCACCAATAATTCAGGTGAATGATATACCTAATGCATGCCTGCAAATCAACGAAATGAAAACGTGCACAAACTTGTCAGCTATGCCAAAACAGCCATAACAAGCGCAAAAGGCTCACCGTGGCTGTGGATTTGGCAGTGCCATCAGTGACTTCAACAGTCAGATTGTAGTTTGAGCAAGCTTCTCGATCTAGGGGTCTCGCCAACTTGATGAAGCCAAGCTCACAGTCAATCATAAACTTTCCTTCATCATTCCCACCTGAAATAAAGACAAGACTAATTATAAATAAGGCATTACCAACCAGCAAAAGAGAATGCCCTCCATAAAACAAAAATGTGCAGTTTTATCTCTGAAACACTTCACACTAATTGGTACTGAAATTTTCCAATGCAACATAATCTATAACCAAAGTTGTTGCTCCCATGTACCATGCATTGAGCTAAATTTTGCTCTTGCAAATGAATAAAATACAACCAATGCAAAATGCTAAGAATATGTTACTGTACTGCAAGCACACAAGCTATACTGCCAAGAAATCCAAAAGAAGGAAACACAACTAAGGTTAATAGTAATTAAAAGGAGGTACTGCAGACAAAGCCAATCGTGAAACAGAAGACATAATTTTGACTTGAGACCCAACAACTGAAATTTGGATAAAGCCTGCCAACCACTGGTTTTAACGAATGATGCCATCAAAAAACTGTGACAGGTGTAATCTCCAAGGATAAAACACCTCAGCATACTGCTTTTAGGCATACAATACACAGTCCACCAATGCCTAGTGGACACACACCAATGAAACTGCATTTGCGCTTCAAGCCTACAATGTTTCCAAGCAGCTATCCACACACTTTGAAGACGCGAAATCTAGCATAGCTACAGCAAACTTTCAACAATGCTTCAGTGCTTACAACCTGTTTTTCACTGAAGTTTCCAGCACTCTGAAAGAAGTACCTTATATACTCGCGTAATAGCCCACATTTTTTACAGCCTCTGGCAGGTGCCACACCTGCCCATCGGGCTGTGGGCAACCTGCCAGCAGGCTTTGTGGCCAGCTGTGAAAAAAATTTTATGGCAAAATACTCCATGGCCGGGAGTGGGTTTCGAGCCCACGGAGGCACGAACAGATCAGCTTCACTGGCCACTGCATTAGAGCACTGCGTCATTGCCGCAGCCAGACATCCTGCATGTTTAACTTCCAGTCTCTTGCGCTACGCTTTGGATGTCGTCGTTTTCATCAACTTCTATAAATATGCAATAGATCCAAAACACAATGTTATTGCAATGCCCTCTTAAACCGAGCCTCGAACCGAGGCCGAAGTGAAAACCGAAATGCGAGCACACCTATTCGCATTATGTCGAACCATGCTGAATCATCTGTCATTAGTTTTTTTTTTTTTTTCCAAGCACTTAGGCCTGGGTAATCTACCTTGAATGCCCAAAAACAACTTTGGTTGACAGCGCTGACATGACAATCAGTTTGTACTGAGGAATCACACGAATGCCTTACCTATAAGGCTGTACCACAGGTGATCACCATCAGGGTCAGATGCACGCACAAAGGCTACCAGGTGGCCCACAGGGTCTGTCTCCAGTGTGGGTGACACCTCCACCTCGTGCACGACTGGTGCATTTTGTGATGCAACCGGCCGTGACACCACATGTAGCTGCACACGTGCACTGGCTGGCCAGCTTCCAGAGTCAGATGCCTGTACCTGCATTTATGAATTGAATTGAATATGAAATTGAATTGAAATTAAGTTTATTTGCATTAAGTACACGAGCCAGGAGGCATGAGGAAAAGGTTGTCACAAAGAATACCTTGACAGAGCCTCAAGCTACCAGCCTGGCATTTTTGCAACAAAAGCACCAACTTGGCGTCTATGCAATGCAGCATAACATCAAATTATATCAACATTTGCACACACATTTAGAAAAGAGAAAAACAACGAAACACTAAAAAATTGAATAGAAAAATAGAGATCTATTCTTTAGGCTGCACACATTCTGAAACCTGCACCAGCTAAGCTCATTATAGAGTTCTGGAGCAAATAAGTGTTCTGTCTTTTTTTTTTTACACAGATAGCTGCATAGGGCACGTCTTCTTGGATTACATTGGCAGTATTGTTGCCATAGCATGCTAGCACAGCGCTGACACTGCAAGTCAGAACATTTTTCGTTCCCCCATGAAAGTGGTACGATCAAGATTCTACCGTATTCTCTGAAATTTTTCCAGCATTTATAACAGACCCACCAAACGACATGCAAAGAAATGTGAACAATGCTGGGCTGTACTGCCTATACAGAAAGGTACAAAGACATGGCGTAATGCTAAGTACTTCCTGAAAGCTGTAAATGCATTTATTCATTCAATGCTGAACGTCCAGAACGATTTCTGAACACTAAAGTTGCCACGACATCCAAAATGGATTTTGTAGGACCACCAAAAGCCCTAAATGCAATCTTCACCAAGCCAGCTGCAAAGGATTATGGAAGCCAAACGTCCTGAACATTGGTGGTAAACCATTTTATGCTGCGTATGCCAGACGCCAAAGTGAAAAGATTTAATGCAGCAAATACTGAGAGGGGCTCAAAGGCTACATCAACAAAGCCTGATCAAGCATCACTGAGGGACCTAGAGACCTAAAGGCCCAAAAAGATGCAATTACAACAGGCTACAGTTTGACAGGCACATTGTGAAAGTGCCCATAAAGCATAACCATCAATTCTCACTCTTTCCATTATAATAGATTTCTATGTGCTGCAGTGGCTAAGGCGTTCTGCTGCTGAGCAAGATGACATCGGATCTAGCATAGGCCACAAAAGTCACATTTACATGGAGCAGTGCCCAATTATACGGACACGAAAAAAAAAAAAGCAGCAGCTGAATGGCCACACAGTGACATTATAAACTCACCGTGAGCTCATGGGTGTCCCCATCAAGCAGGGACACATGTGCGTGGAGCAGGCCGGTAATAGGGTCAATCGAGAACTGTCCAGGACTGGCCATGGAGTAGCTCAGATGGCCTTGCACATCATCAGGGTCCAGAGCCAGCACCTGCACACACAAGCATCATCATCCTCTTAGTTATACTATGTCCACTGCAGGACAAAGGCCTCTCCCACTCATCTCCAATTAAAGTATGAAATAATTAAACCAACCCTGTCCAGTGCAAGCTGTGGCCACTTTGTCCCCACAAACTTATCCACCCATCTGACTCAGCCATCTCGTGCTACATTTACCTTCCTTTCGAGTCCACTTTCATCACACCATCAGTTATTTTTTTCTCCATATTATATGCCCTATCCATATCCACTTCCTCTTCTTGATTTCAGCTAGGATATAGCTAACTCATATTTTCTCCCTAACCGGCTCTGCTTTCTTCCTATCTCTTCATGTTACCCTGCCACTTTCCTTCCCCTGCTCACTGTGTTGTTCTCAACTTAATATCAAGCCTCTTTATAAACATCCAAGTTTTCTGCATCACAGGTGTATTGGCAAGATACAACTGTTATAAGGAAGCTATGCACAAGCATATGCAGCTATAAACCACACCTAGCACTCTGCTACGCAGTAAACCCACACGGAAGTGCGGCTGTACTCACGTGTGGGCCCAGAAAGCAGCAAAGCTTCATTTTTGCTAAGTCAAGCATTGCTACAAACAAATCTATGTGCATTAATGCCTGCACTCAAAGGCTGATGTTCTAAGCAATTTGGTATTGCACCATTTAAAAAGGCCTTATGATGAAAATTAAGCACGTTTTTATTCTTTGTATCAGAATATGGTTCGTGAAGATGACTTAATGCCGAGTGAGATCACTGAAATCATACCATTTAATATTTTATTTTGTTCCAGAAACACTCATTCCAGGCTGACAGTGGCAAAACGCAGCGGTGATTTTGGGCAGCGGATATGAGGTGGCAACCAAATTGGGTGCTGCCTTCCTGATTGGTTGGTTGTCCAGTTTGAAAACAATTCCCTTTACTTGGAAAATTAATCTAAGAAGTGATGTGTCAGAGTACTGTAAGGTTTTGTCATCAAAAACAAACTGGAAAAAAGCACTATAAGCAAAAGAAAACTGATAAGAATAACGCTAGAGAGGACATTTTTCATTTTGCTTCAGACTATCACTGCTGTTCAAACTGCCGATACCAAGAAGACAGCAAAAAAAAAAAAAAAAAATCACAGGGATACCTAATTCCCTTATGTGTTGGCAATGTGATAGCATTAACAGCAGTTACAAGAATTGACATCACATTTTGTTTTTTTTTGGAACAAAAAGACAGAGAGTGGGGTAGGGTAGGGTGGGGTTGGGGGCAGACAGGGGTAACTTTTCCAACTTGGATGCGAAAGAGATTCAAAAGAATTACTAGCAGACATAGGGGAGCCCTGCTGGGGTCCCGCCCTTTGCCCTATCAGTGACATGTGTATGCGGAATGACAATGTCATCAAAGTGCTTCACTTCGAGCTGCCCTCACAAGGCAACAATGGCATGCAAACTTCTTCTGCGTGTGTGTAGGACGAGATTCTGATTGATAACACCCAATCTTGCTTTGGGTGAGTGAAAAATGTAATTTCGTCTGATCTTTTTATTTTGGATTTCGTAACCTAAATAACTTTCGTTCACATGCTCCGATTTATATAACTCATAATCTCGTGAAAGGGCTGCGCCTGTGTATGGGCCGCACCCCCTCTTTTGGACTAGATAATTAGAAAAAAATTTTTAATTCGTGTTTTATGCCGCACCTTCAAAATTCACTCCCCAATTTTTTAAAAAAAGTGCGGCCCTACACGAGTTTATACAGTAACTTTTTTTTTCCAAGTGGTCTCTGGGATGCATGCCAAATCCTTTAAACCATAATAATGTGCAGTGAAAAAACTGTTTCAATGCCCCTTTAATAAGAACAATAGCTCAAACAAAAGGAAGCACTGCTAGAACAAATTTCTTTTTACCCTTATTTGTTGAAGGCTTTCCACCGCACAGTTTTGTCCCTGTTTTAAAAGTAAATTAGAGGTAGAGTGCACAGCAGTCTAGGGTAGCCATGCTGTAAATCCAGAGGTAATTACACTTTTCCCACTATTATTAACGACTGTCAGTCACTCTGGCTTTGATAAGATTGCCAGATGCCACTGGCAGAGGTGGACTGTGGATTTATGGGGTCCTTTTAGAGGGAGCAATTGGGGGTGGGGCATTTTAACCGTGTACTTCTTGGACTTTTTTTATAAAAAAAAAATGGGGTTCAGCATGGTTAACCTATGTAAAATTTCCAACTTTGGGGGAGAAGAGGTCAACTTCCTCCCCCTCTACTCACCCCTTAAATACGCCCCTGGCCACAGGGCCATTTTCAATGCTTGTTAGTGCGCATCACATCTGGCAAGAAATCTATATTTCCCAGCAAAACATTCAAAGCATCATTTTTCGAATACTAAATGCAAAGGTTCTGCTTGTACATTAATTATCTGCTCAAGTAGAGGGTGAACTCTTCGAACATGCTGCTGCATGCTTTCAGCAAAAATTAGCAGCACGAAGTTACCAGACTGGCTACCACATAACAAGTTTCACCGTTTATCTTCGTGGCACTGCTAGAAATGGGCAGGTTGATAAATGAACAGCTCAAAAATATGTTCAGAAAATAATTAAACTACAGGCAAATAACATATACAGTGCCGCTCCCATCTATCCTCCTCTTTCATCATTTTCAATTAATCTCCTGTATGAATTAGCAACATTATATGTAACTGGAAACAGGCCTCATTTCTCTAGTGTGTTAATGACAATCAAAGTTAAACTGCACTACAATTGCCAAGGGAATTACATAACGCACCAACACCACTTCCTGGCAACAAGAAACGCAGCAAACATTCTGGCCATACTAAATAAAAGAAAGATAGCAATAGAAAGGTTATATAAATTTCAGACTGCCATGTCAACAAATAATAAAAACATCAATATAAAAGAATTTATTTGCCTCCCTTTGACTTTCAATGCAGTACAAGCTGAAAAGCTTTTTGGGGGGATGATTTATGGGTCCTGTTTGGGGCTTTGGGGAGGGGAGGGGGAGGTCGAAATTTCGTTGCGGGAGGGGGTCAAGGAGGGTCTACAAGGAGACGTGATGCCACGGGTGGGTGTTACACTCTACCTACTAAGTGTAGCGGCTATGATTTTCTGCTAAATGTAGCCGACAACTTATACTTAAACTTATACTTAGACTTAGACATAGTGTGTAACATGCAAAGTTGACTCGCAGTCCTGATCAAGCTGCGTAGCTTTTTGCGAGTGCGCACAAGAAAAAAATCCAAAATCCAAGAGGAGAGCAGCCCCCTCCACTTGTCCCGTCCCCCCCCCCCCCCCCCCCCCACTTCCAAATGCCCATGCTAATATCCAGTGCTTCAAACTGCACAGAATGGCCAATAGTAAATTACAAATGCTGCCAGCCACACTAGAGCTGTTGAGAAATTTTACTGAAGCTCAAACAGGTGCCTGAGCTGATTACCCCTATTAACTTGAACTGAGCATGCTCAAGTAATGCTATTTGCAGCACACAAGGAAGACAAACACAAATAGAAAATTAAGTTCTGTGGGAGGACTCAGGAGGACTTCAGGAGGGAACAGTTGCTGAGGAAGGAGAAATAATGCAAATAGTATGAACTATCGCACTGAAATTGTGCAGAACTGCAGAAACGATGCTTAACGTCAGGTGAAAAGTGGCCATATCCATAGGGCTGTCCACACATGAGAATACGACTGACTGGTGTCACACCATTGGCTAACATAAATGACCACTGCACAGACTCTGACAAGTCACACACAATCTTTAGACGAAAACAGCTTTGCGAGCTCAGTCCCTGATTTATGACGCAAGCCTTAACTCTTGAAACCCTGAGCTTGTTCAGTAAGAAAATAGCATCAATCGCTGTGATGTCTAGGAACCAAGGCCAACAATGCAGTTGAAACAATAGCACATAGAACCATAGTTAACCCTCCCTTCGCATATTGAAACCCTGAGCTTGTTCAGTCAGAAAATAGCATCAATCGCTGTGATGTCTAGGAACCAAGGCCAACAATGCAGTTGAAACTATAGTACATAGAACCATAGTTAACCTTCCCTTCGCATATGAAAAACCATTATGTGAAATGCGGCATGTACTCCTGCTCAATGAATGGCTATTCATATGTGAGGAATATGAAGAGAGTGCCCATCAGGCTTTACAGTGAACATCAGCATCACAAATGCATTAAAACAGCACCTGTTGCCAAGCGCAGGTATCACAACGTATTTCAAATAAATGTGCAACACATTATGAAGCCACAATGAATTATTTAATTCATTTATTATGAACTAATTTTGTGCGCCTGAAGAAAGATTACTGCAATCTGATTGTATTAAGAAATGTTTTGGTCAGAGACCCTCCACACCTGAAAAAAAATTTATGCACTAGTGTTACAAATGCTCATGTAAACACCAACATTTGCTAGTTGGCACATACAGCATTGTACCCTCTGGACACAAAGCCAAAAATGCCTTAGAGGTTAACCACACACAGAAGGATAACAGTCATGCGAAAATCTTAGTGAAATGCACAGACGGGACAATTATTGAAGCATAACCTGAAGTCTACTGCACACACTGAGCTATTCACGAAGACGTAGTGAATACAAATTCATTCCAGGACAAATTTCAAGTATTAAGACACAACCCAATAAGTATTATTTGCTTTGTCTTTTTGGCCCTTGCAACACTGAGCTTTTGACTTGCAGCTCCTTGCCTCTGCCATCAGGCATCAAATTCATGTTACAGTGTATCACAAAAGCATGCTGACAGTTTAAACGATCATGTGTAAATTGCAAACTTGCCTGGCACAGAGGGGCTGGTTCCTGCTGACCGTTTGCTGGAAGGACACGGAAGCGGTACAGAGGCTGAGTGAACTGTGGCTCATGATCATTGATGTCGGTGAGTGTGATGAGCACCTGGGTGGTGGACGAGAGTGGTGGCTGGCCATCATCACTGATCACCACCTCAAGCACGTGACGCTCATGCACTTCACGGTCTAACACTTTGGCAGTAGTGATGACACCCGAGCGACTATTGATGGCAAAGCGGCCAGCTGCATCATCTGCTAGCCTGAAGTGCACCGTTGGGGAGTCTTCGTCCCGGGCAGCCATTGTGAGCACAGATGTGCCTGGCGGGGCGTCTTCTGGCACGGTCACATTGTAGGCTGGCTGTTCCGTGAGGGGAACCTGATCATTAACATCATTCACAGCCACATGAAGGTCAAGGCGAGCTTCTAAGGGCACAGGGCTGAGGTCGCGGGCCACCACGGTAAGCCAGTAGTGAGCGCAGGTCTCTCGATCCAGGGACACCCGGCTCCGAATGGTACCTGGAAGTTAAGGACCCTTATGAAGACAAAACTTGTGACCAACGGCAATCAATACCTTCAAAAGTGCTTGAAAAGAGCTCAAAAATGAATCACTATAAATATGTAAAGTTATTCATTCTGCTAAATTTTCCAGCACATTACAAGTGTAAAAATACACTACTAGGAAAGTGAGTTCCTGGAGGAACCAGGATTTAAGAATTGGCATTTTGACTATAGAGATGAAAAAATGCTGGCTACGCAATGAATCGGAGTGGTGGCCTCTTTGCATGCCTCACCACACAAAGGTATCATTAAAGCAACAGAAGCAGCAGTATATATAGCCACGCGTAACCTCCGAAAGCTATACATAGTTGACAATGGACAAGGAATAAACTATATACACACCGTTGTCATCAACGCTGAAAAGGCCCAGGCCATTGCCACTTGTGATGGCGTATGTGACACCATCTTCATCTGTAGCTGTTAGGGTGGTAACAAATGTTCCCGGAGGCTGGTTCTCGTCCACGCTGACACTGGACACCTGCAAGACACCATGGTTGGCCACTACCCTCACTCCTGCCTTTGCTCTCACCTGTTCAGGAAAGACAGGTGGATTCAGATTCTCGTTGACATCCTGTACTTCGACGATTAAGCTCGCCACACTACTGAACGGTGGGTCACCACAGTCCCGAGCCTGCACAGACACGTTGTACAGTCGCAGTGTTTCAAAGTCCAGCGATGCAGCCAACCGAACAAGGCCAGTGTCAGAATCGATGTCAAAGACACCAGCATGCTGGCCATCCAGAGAGTACTGGACCCTGCCATTCTCTCCAAAGTCGGCATCTTCAGCGTGCACAGATGTCACCAGGGTGCCCACAGGCAAGTCCTCACGGATCCTGACCACGTAGGGAGCAAGGGCAAAGCGTGGCGCATTGTCATTAACATCCCTAAGCACAATGCTGACAGTGGCTGTGGAGGAGAGGGGATCCTGAGGAGCCTTGTCTGCCACAGTCACAATAAGTAGGTGTTTGTCATGGCGCTCCCGGTCAAGTGGACCATGTACTGTCAGCAGGCCTGTCTGGTCATCCAAGTGGAATTGCTCAGAGTCTAGCTGAAAATGCAACTCTGCATTAGGTCCTTGATCCTTATCGGATGCCCTAAGCCGAGCTACAGATGTACCATTAGGTGCATCTTCATTGATGACAAAGTTGTAAGCAGATTTCTCAAACAGCGGAGCATTGTCGTTGACATCAAGCACCCGAATAAACAATGTCTGTGAACTAGACCTTGGTGGCTGGCCCTGGTCATAGGCTGTTACATTAAGTAAGTGGGAAGAGGCCAGTTCGTAGTCAAGAGGGGCAGTTAGGAAAAGTGCCCCAGTATGCATATCCACACGAAAGCAAGAATGCTGGTCACCACTTGATATGGCATACACCAGACGGCCATTGTAGCCATGATCTTGGTCTTTGGCTTTGACATAGCCCAACACTGAGCCAGGGAGAAGGCTCTCATTCACAGAGAGATCATCAGGCCAACTCAGCTGCGGACTGTGCCGGTTCTCCAGAAAACTGGCCGCAGTCGGCTCTCCGTGATCAAGCATTTTGCCTTGGGCATTGTTCCGTTCAGAAAGCTGCAGTTGTCTTCGAAGCTTGTCAATGACTCCAGCATCTCTGCATTCCACGGATGCCTGCTGACCCATTGGCCGTACAAGTACCGTCATCACATCGGCAAAGTGGTGGCCATCTGTTGCTGTCACATTCACACGGGCAGGCTTACGGAGTTGACATGCTAGGCTGAGCACACCTGTGCTGGTGTTCAGGTGGAAGCAAGTGCTATCACTGCTTGCCTCCATCTTGTAATGCACCCTGCCAGTACCACCATCATCAAAATCCACAGCCGAAAGCGTCAAGACTTGGGTTCCAGCGGCTGCCTGCTGTGACACGGTAGCAATACAATCAACTTTCTCAAACTGGGGCCTGTGGTCATTGACATCTCTCAGTGTCACCATGAGAGCCATCTCTGCCTGTCGCTGGTAAGGTGCGCCCCAGTCAGTGGCACGAATGCGTAGCGTGTAGCTGCGGCGCATTGTCTCATAGTCCAACACCTCAGTCGTCGACACCTCACCACTAAACGGATCAATGCTAAAAGGCACAGTGTTCAGGTTGACCAAGCTGTAGCTCACATAGCCATTTTCTGCTTCATCCTCATCGTGGGCATGAACAGTAAACACCTTGGTACCCACCGGTTTGTTTTCCTCAAGTAAAATCTCTGCAATGCTGGGATCAAAGACTGGGGCGTGGTCATTGAAGTCAAGCACTCTGATGGTGATTATGGCAACAGCCTTGTGACGTGCACCTCTAGCAGCACTATTGGTGACACTAACTTCCAAAGAGTAATTAGCCCTGGCTTCATGGTCAAGCCAATGGGCTATACTGAGCCTTCCAGTGGCTGTGTTCAGTGCAAAGTGACCATCTTCATTGCCTGACTCAATATGGTAAACAAGAGGCACTGATCCAGCCACACCAGCCTTGACCTGTACCAATGATGTGCCTGGTGGGGCTTCCTCAGATACATCTGCTTCATAGTGAGAGCGCTCCAACTGAGGGACCACATTATTCAACTCAGAAAGATTGATGGAAACCTTTTCATCAGTGAACTGAGAAGGCGTGCCTTGGTCCCATGCTCTGAGTGTCAGTGTGTAGCCCCTAGGGTTCAGCGGGCGTCGTGGGTCAATACGAAGGCTATATTCACCGGGCTGCGAGCCAGCAACCACCGTAAAGTGGTCATCGGCATCCCCATCCACAATGTCCAGCCCACCAATGGTGCCATGAATACCAGGGTCATCATCTGTCACCACAACCACAGCCCATACCTCAGGGGTCTCCACAAGTGCATGGACATGGCGCACAAATATGGCTGGCTTGTGTCTGTTGACTGGCTCCACACGCACCACTACTTGTGCTGTACTTGACTTGAGTATGCTGCCAGCCTTGGGCTTGGGGCCTCTGTCTTCAGCCACCACAGTTAGCTGGTGAAATGGTTTTCTTTGGAAGTCAAGAGGCCGTGTCAACAAGATTGTTCCCATAGTCGGATGGACAGCAAACTGCCGTGAAGGTTCCAGCAGACGGTAGTAGATCTCCCCATTGACACCAAGGTCTGGATCATAGGCATTTAGCTTTACCAGGACATGATGCAGAGGTGTGTCTTCAGGTACCGTGGCATTGTACACGGTGGGGAAAAACAGTGGGCTGAGATCATTTTTGTCGGTCACCTGTATCAGCACCTCACAGTGGACATCAGGTAGGCGCCTATGTCCCAACGTGTCATGTACCGAGCCTTTCACTCGCACACGGTAACTATCCTCATATTCACGGTTCAAGGCCACAGTGCTTGTGCTCTCAGAGCGGGTCCGTATCAGGAGGAGCCAGAAGTCACCCACTAGTCGGCTTTCAGCCTTGAACTGCCGCTCCTTGTCGCCAGCGACAATCTTGTAGCGGACCTGCATCCAACAACTCGTTAGTATGAGGCCTGCATTTAAGCCACACAGAACGGCTCACCTGCAGATGAGAGCTGTCCACATGCACACCCATCTTCTCGCTCGGCTGAACATAACGCTTGGATGCAGAGTTCTCTGGAATGCTGGCCCTGTACAGGGTGCGTGTGAAGGCCAGCCGCTCGCTGCCTGCCACTGGCCATCCCGCCACTAGCAGCAGCAGCAGCAGCTGCAGGCCCATGGTCACCTAGGCATGTTCAGCTGCAAAACCAGCTCATGACTTTACTTCACTCTATCCACGCTGACAGAAAACAACACGTAGCGTGTTGAGCCAAGATGCAGTATGTACCAATGCTGATGATTAGAAAGCAGCATTAAAGACGTACTGGTTATTGTAACTAAATGAACCCGAAAATCGAGGCAAACGGAGAGGCATGCTTACGCGAAAGCCGGTCGCCCGAATCGCGTAGGCGCGCTACTTTGGACGGCTCAAACAACGAGAGACGATCGAAGGAACTTATTGCGGAGTTGATCGGAGATATTCTAACCATGCCTTGCCGTCGCTGATGCGTCCTTTCGCAAATGAAATCGGCGAGAAGCCGAAGACCTGAGCACGGCTCAAACTATGGGAAATCAATTTCGAACCAAAATGGGGCAGGCCAGGTTTTGTCATGCAGATGGTTTATTAAAAGATTACAGTCGATCCAGAATTATTCCAGACTGCGAATGATTAACTCCAAAGCCTAACGCGTCCAATGCTTCTTCAAAGGCAGCCGGACGAGCCGAAAACCGAAAGAATGCTGCGAACACTAGCGACAGCACTACTGTCAAATTGACCCAGCAAAGTTTTGCTCCGTTGTCTGAAATTCAGATGATCGAAGCCGCGACTAAAAATTAAATAAACGAGAGCACAAGGAATGAAGATATTGGCGAACACATCGGGCCATCATAGCCAGGCAGACACGCACACATGACGCATGTCATATAAACACAGCAGCACGTTGACCCACTAATCGGGAGGTGAGCAGCCTGTCAGCCTCCACGGCCTCAGATCAAGAGGCACTCTGCCGCAAACTTGAATCGTTAGCGGATGACAAATTATTGTTTGCAAACGTTCTTCTGAGCGGCTTTTCGGTGTCGAAAAAGAAGCACGGCGAGACCGGCAAGCACTTCTATCGCGGAACACGCGTGCGGCAAAGCTGTACAGCGCGCGCGGGGCTGTTCAAAACGGGGAAGGCTTCGAGGAGCGGGCCAAGGGATGCCAAGACCGAGAGGTAAGCGCTGCCGTTTGAGAGGATGGCGTTTAAGCGCCAGGTGGCATGTTTCAAGATAAGGTCCTGGCGCCAGTAATAAGGAGCGCAATGGCCCACCTGTGTGCCTCTTTCGCTGGCGCCGGGCGCGGTCACAAAGCGGCACCAGTGGCGGCGGCCGCTGACCTCCCTGATGCTGTCCCGATGTTGCCGCTGCTGTCCGCTGCATCCTCCCTAGATTTCCCTAGCCATGCGTATCATTTGAAGGGACGCAAGCTATGCGAGCAGTGCACCGCCTTCGTGGTCACGTGGCCACCTAGGGACTGCCGCGCCTGGCGTAGTCCAGCCCGCTCACCTCGTAGTGGGCGCAGTAGGACGGTTGTGGGCACGTATGGGCAAGTCTCGTTCATGATAATCTGCGGGCGCAACGGAAACAACGGTATTAATACAGTTGCTAGCACACTGTTTCTACCACATAGGCGGCCGACCAGACGCACCACAATGCCAGCATTAACTCTGGCCAAGCGTGCAGGTCAGCACCTCCAAGGCTCAAAAGAAAACATTCGACAGAAGTCTGTCTGGTTGGGAAATTTAATGTTAGGAGAAGGTAAGTGACGCCAACCAAGTAAAATACAGGAAAAACACGACGTTTCGGGACCGGCTCGGCCCCTTCTTCACGGTGTGACTACGGGCGAGCGCAGCTTGGCTTTTTAAGCCCCTGTGTGGAGGACCTGCGGGTCAATGGCCGCAGCCCATGGACGTAGGATGAGGGGAGAGTCCCCAGGGAACGATTAACATTCTCTCGTGTTTGCTGTATGTGCCACGACTCGAGTAGAAGCCTCCTGCGTGGGTTAGCTTCCGTTTCCAATACAATGGTGCTGTCGAAGTCAATTGGGTGGTCACACCCTTCACAGTGTTCGGCCACGGCGCTGCGTTGACGATTCATGTGACGGACGTCCGCTTTGTGTTGGTTCATCCTTTCCGCGAAGTTCTTCGTTTCCCCTATGTACGACGCCGGGCAGACGGAACACGGAATTTTGTACACGACGCCCTGGGCCTTTTCTCTGGGCTGCCGGTTTTTTGGGCGGGGGAGAAGGCGACCGATAGTGCTGGTCGGTTTGTGCGTTGTCAGCACCCCTTCTTTTCCGAGAATGCGACCGAGCGTCTCGCTCACGCCTCTCACGTAGGGGATGCAAACACGTTTCCGCTTCTGGCATGCGTCTGAGGAAATAATAGACCGGATTTTGTTTTGCCTTTCTTGTTTCCTGATAATGCGCCGGATGAATGAGCTTGGGTAGCTGTTCTTTTGGAGGTCAGAAATGACTCGGTTCTTCTCCTTCCTTTTATCTTCACTTGAGGAACATATGGAGTCGGCTCTCTTCAGTAATGACGTCACGACAGATGCTTTGTGCGGGATGGGATGGTTCGAATCGAAATGTAGGTACCGTCCTGTGTGGGTTGGCTTCCTGTGCACCGAGGACTGCAGGCCTTTGTCGTGCCTTGTAAGTAGGACATCCAGAAAAGGCAGGCTGCCCTGCTGTTCATGTTCAACAGTAAATTGTATGGCCGGTTCAACTGAATTTAGATGACTCTGGAGGTTTTCTATCTCTGAGGTTTTCACCACACAAAAGCAGTCGTCTACATAACGGAGGAATAACTTTGGCTTGGGATTAAAGGAGGAGAGGGCCCGGCTTTCGACGTCTTCCATGGTTAGGTTAGCCACTGTGACTGAAATTGATGCCCCCATAGCAGTTCCGGTTGTTTGCTTGAAAAATTCTCCGTTGTAGGTGAAAAAGGTACTGCGCAGACAGAGGTCGAGAAGGCGACATACCTCATCGACGTTGAGTGGAGTTCTCTCGTGCAGCGTTTGGTCGTTTTCGAGTGCGCGGCGAGCAACGGACACAGCAAGGGGAACCGGTACGCAGGTAAATAGCGACACCACGTCAAACGAGACTAGGCCTTCGTCTTCCTCCACGGTAAGGTTCGAGACAAGTTGGACGAAATGCCGCGAATTCTGTACATGCGTGGGTGTTCTGCCGGCGAGCGGCGCCAGTACCTTGTGCAGGTAGTCAGAGAGACGTCGGAGAGGAGACAGGGTGAAGTCTACAATTGGCCGAAGGGGGACGCCAGGTTTGTGAATTTTAGGTAGCCCGTAAAAACCTGGAGCTGAGCCGTTTCTGGAGATGAGGCGGAGGTAAAGCCATTTGAAATCAGGATGCCGCTTGAACATCTCTGCCAGGGTTTTGTTGAGTGTTGTCTGAGTGTTTGAAGTCGGATCCTTGCGAACCTTCTCATACGCCCCACTGCTCAAAAGGGCTGACGCCTTCTCCTCGTAGTCGCGTCGGTCCATCACCACTGTAGAGTTGCCCTTGTCTGCCGGGAGTATGACGATGTCGGTGTCGTCCCTGAGACCGCGTAGGGCTTTTCGTTCCAGTTGAGACAGATTGCTCGGAAATTTGGGGGGTACCTTGGCGATGACACCAATCGCTTTCAGGCGGACCTCTTCCCTGACGTGCGGCTCCAGGTGCTGGATCGCATCTTCAACAGCCGCGACTAGTTTTGGGAGGGCGGGACCAGATGATATGTTGAATCCATGTCCTTTTGCGAGAACAGAGGATTCGGGCGGTGTTAAGCGACGGGAGGAGAGGTTCTTTACAAAGCCAGAGTTATGGGGGTCAGGCTGTTTCTTCTGCCGCTGCTGTAGGGCAAACAACTTCTTGTTTTGACACTCACGATGTTTGTTGGCTGCAGTGGAGGCCGCTTCCGTGGCAAAGGCGTCCACCCGCGGGAAGAGCTCAGGCATCCTGTGTTCTAGTTGGCGGCGCGCGAAGAACCGGTCCAGCTCCTTTTTGCGGAGAACGGAATGGCACTCGTGTATCCGCGCACTTAATAACTGTTGCTCCGTTTTGGACACCAGCCGTAGGCCTTCTGCGGTGGTTACAGGGCGCTTTAGGCGAAGGCTCACGGGTATCACATCCTTTTCCTTGCAGGTCTTGTTGAAGTTTAGATGTGTCCGGAAGACAGCAATACTCTTGGTGATGTTGACGTATCGCTTCACTAGCTGCATGGTCTCGATGCCGAAGTCTTGGCGTATAGACTCAAAAGAAAACATTCGACAGAAGTCTGTCTGGTTGGGAAATTTAATGTTAGGAGAAGGTAAGTGACGCCAACCAAGTAAAATACAGGAAAAACACGACGTTTCGGGACCGGCTCGGCCCCTTCTTCACGGTGTGACTACGGGCGAGCGCAGCTTGGCTTTTTAAGCCCCTGTGTGGAGGACCTGCGGGTCAATGGCCGCAGCCCATGGACGTAGGACGAGGGGAGAGTCCCCAGGGAACGATTAACATTCTCTCGTGTTTGCTGTATGTGCCACGACTCGAGTAGAAGCCTCCTGCGTGGGTTAGCTTCCGTTTCCAATACAATGGTGCTGTCGAAGTCAATTGGGTGGTCACACCCTTCACAGTGTTCGGCCACGGCGCTGCGTTGACGATTCATGTGACGGACGTCCGCTTTGTGTTGGTTCATCCTTTCCGCGAAGTTCTTCGTTTCCCCTATGTACGACGCCGGGCAGACGGAACACGGAATTTTGTACACGACGCCCTGGGCCTTTTCTCTGGGCTGCCGGTTTTTTGGGCGGGGGAGAAGGCGACCGATAGTGCTGGTCGGTTTGTGCGTTGTCAGCACCCCTTCTTTTCCGAGAATGCGACCGAGCGTCTCGCTCACGCCTCTACGTGAGAGGCGTGAGCGAGACGCTCGGTCGCATTCTCGGAAAAGAAGGGGTGCTGACAACGCACAAACCGACCAGCACTATCGGTCGCCTTCTCCCCCGCCCAAAAAACCGGCAGCCCAGAGAAAAGGCCCAGGGCGTCGTGTACAAAATTCCGTGTTCCGTCTGCCCGGCGTCGTACATAGGGGAAACGAAGAACTTCGCGGAAAGGATGAACCAACACAAAGCGGACGTCCGTCACATGAATCGTCAACGCAGCGCCGTGGCCGAACACTGTGAAGGGTGTGACCACCCAATTGACTTCGACAGCACCATTGTATTGGAAACGGAAGCTAACCCACGCAGGAGGCTTCTACTCGAGTCGTGGCACATACAGCAAACACGAGAGAATGTTAATCGTTCCCTGGGGACTCTCCCCTCATCCTACGTCCATGGGCTGCGGCCATTGACCCGCAGGTCCTCCACACAGGGGCTTAAAAAGCCAAGCTGCGCTCGCCCGTAGTCACACCGTGAAGAAGGGGCCGAGCCGGTCCCGAAACGTCGTGTTTTTCCTGTATTTTACTTGGTTGGCGTCACTTACCTTCTCCTAACATTAAATTTCCCAACCAGACAGACTTCTGTCGAATGTTTTCTTTTGAGTCTATACGCCAAGACTTCGGCATCGAGACCATGCAGCTAGTGAAGCGATACGTCAACATCACCAAGAGTATTGCTGTCTTCCGGACACATCTAAACTTCAACAAGACCTGCAAGGAAAAGGATGTGATACCCGTGAGCCTTCGCCTAAAGCGCCCTGTAACCACCGCAGAAGGCCTACGGCTGGTGTCCAAAACGGAGCAACAGTTATTAAGTGCGCGGATACACGAGTGCCATTCCGTTCTCCGCAAAAAGGAGCTGGACCGGTTCTTCGCGCGCCGCCAACTAGAACACAGGATGCCTGAGCTCTTCCCGCGGGTGGACGCCTTTGCCACGGAAGCGGCCTCCACTGCAGCCAACAAACATCGTGAGTGTCAAAACAAGAAGTTGTTTGCCCTACAGCAGCGGCAGAAGAAACAGCCTGACCCCCATAACTCTGGCTTTGTAAAGAACCTCTCCTCCCGTCGCTTAACACCGCCCGAATCCTCTGTTCTCGCAAAAGGACATGGATTCAACATATCATCTGGTCCCGCCCTCCCAAAACTAGTCGCGGCTGTTGAAGATGCGATCCAGCACCTGGAGCCGCACGTCAGGGAAGAGGTCCGCCTGAAAGCGATTGGTGTCATCGCCAAGGTACCCCCCAAATTTCCGAGCAATCTGTCTCAACTGGAACGAAAAGCCCTACGCGGTCTCAGGGACGACACCGACATCGTCATACTCCCGGCAGACAAGGGCAACTCTACAGTGGTGATGGACCGACGCGACTACGAGGAGAAGGCGTCAGCCCTTTTGAGCAGTGGGGCGTATGAGAAGGTTCGCAAGGATCCGACTTCAAACACTCAGACAACACTCAACAAAACCCTGGCAGAGATGTTCAAGCGGCATCCTGATTTCAAATGGCTTTACCTCCGCCTCATCTCCAGAAACGGCTCAGCTCCAGGTTTTTACGGGCTACCTAAAATTCACAAACCTGGCGTCCCCCTTCGGCCAATTGTAGACTTCACCCTGTCTCCTCTCCGACGTCTCTCTGACTACCTGCACAAGGTACTGGCGCCGCTCGCCGGCAGAACACCCACGCATGTACAGAATTCGCGGCATTTCGTCCAACTTGTCTCGAACCTTACCGTGGAGGAAGACGAAGGCCTAGTCTCGTTTGACGTGGTGTCGCTATTTACCTGCGTACCGGTTCCCCTTGCTGTGTCCGTTGCTCGCCGCGCACTCGAAAACGACCAAACGCTGCACGAGAGAACTCCACTCAACGTCGATGAGGTATGTCGCCTTCTCGACCTCTGTCTGCGCAGTACCTTTTTCACCTACAACGGAGAATTTTTCAAGCAAACAACCGGAACTGCTATGGGGGCATCAATTTCAGTCACAGTGGCTAACCTAACCATGGAAGACGTCGAAAGCCGGGCCCTCTCCTCCTTTAATCCCAAGCCAAAGTTATTCCTCCGTTATGTAGACGACTGCTTTTGTGTGGTGAAAACCTCAGAGATAGAAAACCTCCAGAGTCATCTAAATTCAGTTGAACCGGCCATACAATTTACTGTTGAACATGAACAGCAGGGCAGCCTGCCTTTTCTGGATGTCCTACTTACAAGGCACGACAAAGGCCTGCAGTCCTCGGTGCACAGGAAGCCAACCCACACAGGACGGTACCTACATTTCGATTCGAACCATCCCATCCCGCACAAAGCATCTGTCGTGACGTCATTACTGAAGAGAGCCGACTCCATATGTTCCTCAAGTGAAGATAAAAGGAAGGAGAAGAACCGAGTCATTTCTGACCTCCAAAAGAACAGCTACCCAAGCTCATTCATCCGGCGCATTATCAGGAAACAAGAAAGGCAAAACAAAATCCGGTCTATTATTTCCTCAGACGCATGCCAGAAGCGGAAACGTGTTTGCATCCCCTACGTGAGAGGCGTGAGCGAGACGCTCGGTCGCATTCTCGGAAAAGAAGGGGTGCTGACAACGCACAAACCGACCAGCACTATCGGTCGCCTTCTCCCCCGCCCAAAAAACCGGCAGCCCAGAGAAAAGGCCCAGGGCGTCGTGTACAAAATTCCGTGTTCCGTCTGCCCGGCGTCGTACATAGGGGAAACGAAGAACTTCGCGGAAAGGATGAACCAACACAAAGCGGACGTCCGTCACATGAATCGTCAACGCAGCGCCGTGGCCGAACACTGTGAAGGGTGTGACCACCCAATTGACTTCGACAGCACCATTGTATTGGAAACGGAAGCTAACCCACGCAGGAGGCTTCTACTCGAGTCGTGGCACATACAGCAAACACGAGAGAATGTTAATCGTTCCCTGGGGACTCTCCCCTCATCCTACGTCCATGGGCTGCGGCCATTGACCCGCAGGTCCTCCACACAGGGGCTTAAAAAGCCAAGCTGCGCTCGCCCGTAGTCACACCGTGAAGAAGGGGCCGAGCCGGTCCCGAAACGTCGTGTTTTTCCTGTATTTTACTTGGTTGGCGTCACTTACCTTCTCCTAACCTCCAAGGCTGACTGACCGGTTTTTACTGTGTCTGAGAATAAAGGGGGAGCAGAGGTAAGCGCGTCCTAAAGGATGCATTATCTGCAAAAAATAAAAGCGATGAGCGCACGAAGCCTGCTCTTGGGCTGGCAGATTTGAGCTGAAAGTTTATCTGCACACTTACTGCACCTGAAATTCATTAAGTTTTTTCTTTAAATTCATCGTAACAGCGTATGTCGTTCGTCCATGGGCGGGACGTGTACACCTCGTTTCGCCGAAGCTGTTGCCTTCGTCTCGTTTATATACTGCTTTTAACTGGAATGTAACGAGAATTTTTTCTTGCACATAATAGAAATGACGCATTTCTCTTATGAGTAAAAAAAAAAATGTGTCACCCCTCGCGTCATTATCGATCGAATCACTTTTCCCGATCCGCGCTGGCAAAAGGGCCCGCTACATCATGGTCGCGCGCGAATTCTGGTGACCCTGCCAGGCTAACCAACGGAGTAGCCGGCGCTGCTGCCAGGTATCAACTAGCATCTCCTTTTATATTCATATCAATAAAAAAAAAAGTGTCAGTACGGGCATGATTGGCTGGTCTAACTGTACCAAAATACAAAAAAAAAATAATTCAAAACCGTTTTTGTCTCTTCGTAACGCTTTGTTAGCAGAGTGAGTTTCTCTGGCGAGCGCGTGTCGTAGGCAGCTGGGTCGAGTACGTGACTCCGTCTAGTTTTCCATGGATGGAAGTGACCTAAATACCAGAAATGTTTACACGTCAGCAGCTCACAATCTGCAAGGGGCAAATAATGGTTCAACACGCTTGGCTTTTGGCGCTACAACCCAGTTGGCATTTAGCATTAGAGCGATGTTACTAAATTGTTGCGTAAGTTGCAGATGCGTTACATTGCATTGGAACGCTATACTATGTTAATGACAAATGGGAAAGTAACATTAACAAATAATAAAATTATATTTTCGTGGCAAACATTAATATATCTTTCAAATTAAACTTTATGCTCAGTTCGAAATGTTTTTAATGCTCCAATCATAACCATAAACCAACATTACAAATTCTAATCTTGTTATAATGTTCAACCCGTAGCCATAAAACAATCGATATGTTGCAAGCATTGTGTCTCGGAACTTTTCCCACTGTTTGTGCAGGAAAGACGTTTTTCAACTAGCAAAAATTTTCATTTCGATAACTCATATGGTGCTTCGGATAGATTGCATGTACAGCCTCAAAGTTTCATTACAAAACTTTGCATGTTACCGATCCACCACCATCACTTAGGCCATGATACCCGTGCCACACGGACAGACTTAATGCCATTAAGTGCTTACTGCCTTAAGTTTTATTGGCATTCGTGCGGTGCCACACGCATAAATTTAATGGCATTAGCCTTACTGCCATTCGCGACCTACTGAGTTCGCCACAACTCATTCGCCCGTGCAACGTGTACTCTAGTTCCCATTCCACACGCAGAAAAGCATGCAGCTTTGTTAGTAACAACTTCCTAACCAGTAGGAAATGGTTAATTCTTAACTTTCAGTCAGATGAGGCATCTATACCGCATTTTCGATGCGAAGAGCGCCATTTTAACCAGCCTTATTGACAGGTACTCTCGACTTATGTGCTGACATGAGAGTTTATGCCTACTTTTTCGACTTGTAAAGCAGGAACAGCCATATATTCTGGAAAATCGTTTTTACATGACATTTGAACAACATTCCCGATATATTGTGCTCACTAAGAATGTTTATATTCAGATGAAACTTTTAACTACTTTGCAAGCGTTATCGCCATCGTCACTTCCGATAATGGCATTAAATGTGGACGTGTAGCACCAACTCCGGAAATAATGGCATTAACAAACTTAAGGCCTTAAGCATTTACTGCCATTTCTTGTGCGCGTGTGGCACGTACGTTGCTCATTGCTCCCAGCAAAAATGTTGATTGAAGCTGCGGCAGATCAGAGTTGGCGGATCGGGCCAGCAGGGTAACGTTACCATTTCAGCGAAAGTTGCATATGTGTTTAAATGTTTGACTGAGGTTAACGGTCTTTCTAACTTTTTTGGATACGTTTCGGAAACATCAGAAACAAAATGAAATTAAGAGCAATGTATTAACATTTGCCCGAAATTTCGGAGCTGCCTTCTTGGCTAATACGTGGTAGTATATGATTAAACAAAGCGTCATAATATCGCCCAAACAAAAAATCAAGTAAAGAAAATGTATACAGTGCGTGCAAAGAGGTAAGCCGAGCAAATGTAACTATAGAGCCTTGTTCGGTATCATGAGCACGTGTCGTCCGAGAATTTCAAAGACCATCCACACCGCTGGGCACAGTGGTTATGGCGTGTTCGGCTGTTGAGTTCGGGCTGCGAGCGAACGACATATCTACGCAGCCAGCTACGACCCAAGCCGCCCGCCATGGCACACGCATGCGGACACATCAAACCTTGCTAGCATTCAAAGAAGCCACCCTGTATATCTTCCTTTAATTTACGTCAAAGGGCGAATTCGCGCAATAAAATAAAATCCAAGAAAGCGAGATGGAATCCCGGCCGCAGCGCCCACATTTCGTTGGAGGCGAAATGCAAACACGCCCGTGTGCTGTGCAGCTGCGATGTTTGTGCACATTAGAGAACACTGGGCAATTCAAATTAATCTGAAACCAACCATCACGGCGTCTTCCATAGCCCCTGTGAAGCTTCAGGTCATTAGCCAGAGAGAGAACGTAAAATTTAATGAGAGGAAATGTGGAGAGGTCGGACGGTGGTAACGTGACTCTGGCCTGCAACTCTAGACGGTGGAAACGGGAAGCAACGGGAAAGATATAGAGTGCGAATGGAGGGCGATGACGCATAATAGAATGAATTGCATTGGGTGACCCTGACAATAAACATGTCCAAGCATACCTTGGCTGTACTCGTCTCACGTAGACCCGTCGAGTAGCTCACGCAGTCCATGTCTTCCATACACACCGACGCATATAATTACACATAAAAACGAATTACAGTCACTGATCAGGTGAAACAATGAAGACGTCTCGAAACCCGTGGGGGTTCCTTGATCACACTGAGGCGGACAATACGAGTAGGTGGCAGGGTGAAGTTTGGGAATTAATCACTGGGTGTAGATTAGTGGCATGTTCTGCGTGTTGTTCATCGTCCCGGTCGTCAATTGGATGAAGGATGATTCATGGAGAAGCCGCGTTGTCAGATTTCGTTATCTGGCTAAAAAATAAATCTGACGTCTTGACTTGTGCGCGTGTTCAGCAAGCACACTTGATACGATATCTCCATATCTGAAGCCACGCTCCTTGAGTCGAACCGTGAACTTACCCGTCTCGCCGATATAAACCTGGCTGCAGCCGCCGCAAGGAATCCGGTAGACAACACAAGGGAAGCTGATATCTGGAAGGCGGTCCTCGACGTTGACAAGCTAGTTCCTCAGCATGCAGGTCGGCACGTGCTCCATGTGCGCGTCGTACTTCACAAACACGCCGTACAAAACTTCGTTTATCCCGCGAGCATGTGGATACCTGCGCTGGCAGACAAATTGTTGATATTGCGCTGGAGGGATAAGCGAAATTTTGCCCCGCGTGTTTGCGAAGTATGACTTGCGCACTGGGCTCGTGCCGACCTGCAAGCTGCGGAACATGCTTGTCAACGTCGATGACCGCCTTCCAGATATCAACTTCCCCTGTGTTGTCTACCGGAACCCTTGCGGCGACTGTAGCCAAGTTTATATCGTCGAGACGGGGCAAGTTCGCAAGGCGACTCAAGGACCACCAACGTGACCTCAGAAATGGAGATATCGCATCAAGTGGGCTTGCTGAGCACGTGCACAAGTCAGGATATCACATTTACTGGGACAAAGCAGCAGTTTTAGCCAAAGAAAGAGATCTGACAACGCGGCTTCCTCTTCAATCATTCATGAACCAATCGACGACCGGGACAATGAGCAACACGGCAGGAAGCATGCCACTGATCTACACCCAGTGATTACTTCACAAACTTCACATGACACCTACTCGTGTTTTTTGTCTGCCTCATTGAGATCAAAGAACTCGTGCAGGAACTCGTCCGAGGCGTCCTGTATTACTCCGCTAACCGATCACAACAGTAAACGAAACCAGCTTTTTAATGTTTAAGGTATCAATATTCTAGAACTTAAAATTTTTTTTCTTGTGATTAGCTTCTGATTTAGGTAATAAGTAAAGTCCTAACAACAGACTATTTTTTTGTCGCGGAGGAATTCTGTCTATGCATATATACAGAATTATGTATATAGGGCCCTTCGTTTTGGGGCTTTATTTTTTCCGGAATTCGGGGGGTAAAAATGGGGTGATATTTTCTGACTTCAAATTCAGGTACAAATCGGGTTATTCAGCAATAGGTTCCACAATTCGGGTTTTATCGGGTTTTATTTTGTAGCAGAAGACAAGTTGCTATCATCGCTCTCCTTCGTGCGGATCATAAAATTTACTATTTTTGTATATTGTTTCGTAAACAACTTGGTTAATTATATTGAGTTTTACGGTGCAAAACCAACTATCATGCGCCACAATTAGGAAACTGCAGGTTGCACTGCAAACCTTTAGAAAATATATACATCTCTTTTTTTTCTCATTTATTGTGGTCATTTCGCCGCGCATAATATCAGCTACTGCGCAGCACTTCTGTGTCCGCAGAGCACTTGTCTGCCTTCGTTCAGACACTGCGATAACATTCTTTCAACGTCAATGCGATCATTTTAGACGCAGAAGACGTATCTGTACACAAACGCTTTTGCTCCTCGTTTCCAAAATTTGTTCGCGCCTCAAATTAAGCACCGCCCTAAACAGGAAGCTTTAAAAGAAGTTTAAAATGATCGCTTGACTTAAAACTCCCTAATAGATGTCCGCACACAGGAGATGTCCGCTACTTTTCTTGCGATGTCCTCAGCTTTGTCCGCACGGAAACGAAGTTTACTGGGAGGTTTATTTTCGGGTAGAAATCGGGTTTAACCCGATTCTTAAGAAATTTGCTCACGGTTTAACCGGAAACGAAGAGCCGTATGCATATACCACATACCACCGAAGGACCAGGGTTCGATCCCGACTGCGGCGACCACGTTTCGATAGAGGCGAAACGCAAAGGGCGCCCTTGAGCTGTTCAATGTCAGAGCACGTTAAGGATCCCGAGAACAAGATTGGTTTTCAGGTAATGAAAGGCGCAGTAACTGTCTCACTATCTCTGTGCACAGACGAACAGCGCCGTAAGGGAAGGGAGGAAGGTGGGAGTAAAATAAGAAAGGGAGAAAGAGGTGCCGTAGTGGAGGGCTCCGGAATAATTGCGACCACTTGGGGAGCTTTAACGTGCACTGGCATCTCACAGCACACAGACGCCTTTAAATCAGCAATGAAATAAAACCAGCTAGCCCAACAGCAAGTTCTCTTAAAACATATTGGTTATCACTATCGCCGATGTCTCAGGCGCAAACCAGTGACTAATCATTTTTACTTGCGAGCGGCCTTAAGAATTTGACTGCGGCTGTGTCTTCCAACGGCAGGGACACGTTTAAGTGTATAGACAGAGCGTCCAGTATAGCGCCAGTGCTGAAGAGTAAGAGCGCTTCCATCACCTCCCGGCGACGGCTCAAAATGAACTCGAAACATCCTCTATCTGGGCTAGTCCAGCAGTCGGTGATGGTTCCTTTTTTTTTCTTTTTGCCAAAGAGTTATACGTTGCGATAGAAAACTGAAACCCACTTAATGCAGGCTGTCTGTGCGGCTTAATCGTGCCTCTGTCGTCAGGCGCGCTGCGAAAATGGCTAGCTGCACTCAGGCTTGAGCGATTGGAGCCATGCAAGAGGCACATTTCTCGAAAACAAAATAGAGCTAGGAAGCGCGAGCAGCGCGATATAAATTAGTTTCCTACATCCTCCCCCTCGTCTGCTGTGATGCTCCTTATGAGCGAATGTAGGATTGCGTAATACATAAATAAACAGGGGCAAAAAGATTACGGCCTAATTACCCACAGCCGGAAGTAGAGTTCAGCACGAAACGGTCCGACAGCCCCGCGGGAAGTGGCATCCATTGCGCTCGTCCATTGCGTGCTCTTTGTCATCATCGTCGTTTTCTCTTGCTGCGAAGTTCGGGCATTTTATTCCTCCTCCTCCGCTCGCATCAGATGTGCGGGTGCAGGACTCCAGCTGCGTGGATCTGATAGGCTCATGTGTGGTTCACTCGGTGTGTACAGAGCGCCGGTCTTTGCATAGAATAATGACGCACAAGAATTTATAATATAATTTATAGCGGTAGCCGGATATGGAAGAGAGGGAACTTTTATTTATCCAAAAGAAAATTTGCTGGAGACGGGTGGTCGGTGCTTCAAGTTCATGGCTCCGTTGTCGACAGCTGACTTGCGGAGTAGCTGGATGATCTAAGCTTGCTGGTCCAGGTTGTCGATGGTCAGTATCGCCTCGCACTGCTCGTGTCTCGGGTATGACACTATTAACGCTTCGTCTGGTTTGTCCTTGCATTCCCAAGGAGTATGGTAGTGCGTGGGGACTGCTCAGCACAAAGGACAGTAACCTGCATATTGTGTGGGACTAATTTTGTTTAAAGTGGGAAGATTAGGAAATGGGTTAGTTTATATTTTCCTCCAGTAGACGGAGTCCGCGAGGAAGACAGTTGTTTGCATAGTGTAGAGAAACATCATCTTTCTAGCTTAAGGCGTTCTAGCCTATCACCTAATGGTCCTAGGAGGGGGTGTAGTAAGGATGGGCATCCGCCCTGTTTGTGAGTGTTCGGTCTAGATCATTCGCTGCCTCGTTTCCGTCTAGGCCTTGTTGTACAGGTACCCATGCTATCTGTGTGAGCAGCGGAGTATACTTATTAGTGTACTCGCCCTTCCTTGAGGATCTTCAGCAGGGTAGTCCCTGCAGGCTGCTTGGGAGTCCGTCACTACGTATGTCTTGAGTCCCGTTGGGTACGCGGCTATGGCCAGTGACTGCGCTTCCGCAGGATCCTTGGCATAGATCGAAGCACCTGATTATTGACCTCTGCTGGTTGTCGACCGCAGCCATCGTGAACTTGCTGGCTCGGCATAGGTCCCGATGTCTACGTAGACCATTTCCAGGTGTTTAGATAGATCTTTTTTTTTTTTTTTTGGGGGGGGGGGGGGGGGGACTCCGGACTCTGGCTTTCCTTCTACCCTTCTGCCACTCGTGGTCCATGTGTATGTATTTCTTTATTGCGGGTGTCGGGATTTGGGACTTGCTCTCACTAGCACTTAGTGCCTGCCATAGCCCCAGCCTCGACAGGGTTTCCCTGCCCGCCCGCGTTGTTGATAGACTGTTTTTGACTCCCCTGAACCGCCTCCCTCAGGTCATCGAAGGTGTTGTGTACCCCGAATTCCCAGAGACGCTCCGTTGATGTGGTTGGTGGGAGGTTTAGGGCCGTTTTATAGGCTTCCCTTATGATGGCGTCAGTGGCCCTCCTATCAACGACTCTAATCTGCTGATAAGAGCTCTCCTGCTTGCGACTAGGGCTTGGACAATACGGAGTGTGCTGGACTGTATACGGAGTGGGCGGAGTTATGGCCACTCGCTGGAGGACTAAAGCTGGTTTTTCGTGGCAAGCAGAATACACTTTGTCGGTTAACAGCAAGGAAAATAAAGGAATGGAAAAGCGAACGTCGGCACTCGTCCGTCTCCTATTTCGCACTTCATCAGTACGCTCAGGAATTTCGATCAGTAAGGCATGCGTTAACCTCGCCGTCCGCTTCGCTTGTCTGCTTTAGCTGCCCAGTTCGGGAAAGGGGAACGGTGATTGTCTGATAAGTTTGTTGTGACATCATCAGTGTGGAAGGGAGGACGGCCGCTGCTGAAGTCAAACGCGCAGTAAGAAAGCGAGATGAGAGTGTACGGCCCATGAGAACCAAGAGGAGGGTTCTGGAGAGTGAGGATAGGGAGAGGAAAGTCCCGGTCCGAGCGGGTTTAGAGTGTTCCAATACGCTCATGATCTTTCGTTATTCAGGCGTCGTTTTACGACGCGAAGCCACGCAATCTTGGATGCGTTGTAAAGCTGGCCCGTCGCCTCGTGACGGTGCGTGACGTGAACCCCCCCACGGACTTGGTGTACGAAGCTCGCCAATGAATTAGGTATGCGCTGCTTGCGCCCACCGAGGCGCTTCAGCGGCATACTAAGCGGAGTGCTTTCTCTGCGGCGGTGTTGCGGCAGAAGTGAAGGGGGGTCAAGTGACCTTGCGGCAGACCTCTGGCATGCGGTGCGTCCAGTCACCATGTGTATTGCCACAAAAGAGAAACGTGAGAATTGATCTGGAATGCGATGCATGTTATCTCCTGTCTTTTGTTTATTGGTATATTTTCACGAACTGCGGGCCCTCGGCTGGTGCCTTTCGGGGGCAGTTACAAAATATGTCGAAAAATTTGGCTTTGAACAGTGAACAAACTTGGACAGCACATTTGGGTAAAGCGTGATAAGATGGTGAGATGTAATAGACGAAGGAGGACAAAAGAACACATGATACAAGGCGGTGTTACTTCCCAATCTTACATGCATACCATCATCATCATCATCAGCCTGACTACGCCCACTGCAGGGCAAAGGCCTCTCCCATGTGCGGTTAATTTAGCGCGTCACTCGGTGAATTTTGTGACATAAAGATGGGAACAGTGAGCATACTTAGAACTATTAATACGGCTCTTGCAATTAAATAATGTTTTATGGTTGTTAGTTTGTGATAAGCGTACTTAAAGGGATCGTCGAAGTATAGTGACTGCGGGATAACTGATAATGGGATAATATATGACGCCCGAAATGGTCTGTGCTCAAGACGAGGTATACGAGTTTCTGTTTGGACGCAGTTCTCTTGCTAGCGTGGAGTCGTCAGAAGTAGTCACTATATGCTGCACTACACCTGAGAGTCTAAGAGGCACCGGCCTTGGCGACAAGGAACATAAACCGGATTTCGTTTGACAGAAGTAAAACCGAAATGGCGAAACTGAGGTAGGACACACACTGACACTAATATCCAGTTGATGTTTCACAAACCATCACTATAGTCGCGGACATCGGGCTTGCAATCAAACTCTTCATTTACTTCGCTTGACAGATCTGTCTTGATGCCATTCAAATCAAATATGCAGCTTTCACGTGATGCAGAGGCAAGTCGTAACAGAAGTACATAACGAGACACCTCTCGCTGTTCTTTTGATCATAATTTATCAACTGGTGCAAAGAAACGTGCAAGAGTACGTAAGATGTAAAAGACACACGTTAGCAGCAAGAGAACACGGAAATGAGAGAGGGACTTTCGTTGCACGAAAGCGACAGTCGGTGCCCACAGCGAAGTAGCCCACCGGTTTTAAGGGCAATAAAAAAAGAAAACAAAAACAGCCTGGTATATTGACACGCGGTAGCAGCAGTGCACTGAAGTAACGCGGAGGACCATCAGAAGTTCACTGTCGAAGAACGGCGAGTCTCAGTCGTGTCGGCGTGACTATGGGCGGCAAAGGGCTCTCGGAAATGCTCCGAGTAACAACGCGCCTTCCACGCGGCCTCTATATAATAAAGCTCCCACAGCCACCGGTATACCACGACCACCACCGCACGCGCGTAAAACTCGCTCTAGCGCGGCGTAGAAAGTCCCGTTACAGCGGTGCGGAGAGGGCGCAGGTCTTGCCTCGGGCGCCGCTGCGGCCAAGCGACGGCACTACATACACCGGCGGAGGGCACGTAACGAAGAGGGCGGTTGTGCGCCACTTGCGGGCGAGCCAGCGGCGGCGGCCGGGTTGCTCGTGGCTGCTGCTCGGCATGCGTGGCCTCCGCCGCCGATCGAGGGCTGCGAGGGTGAGCGAGTGGCCCCCACTAGACGGGCGCCCCCACTAGGACCGGTTCCAGTGCGGCCATGGCACGCGCGCCGCGCTGCCGCTGCTGCACCGTCGACGGCGTGGTCGCCTTCATCGGAATCGTCAGCGCGGTAAGACATACCCCATACGCCACCCAGGACACCGCGGCCGCCCTGTGTGTGTCCGACGAGAGCCGCGCCTCACATGTGTGTGTCCATCCACGCAGCTCATCCACGTGCTCGAGTTCTTCGCCTTCTGGTACCTGCTGGCCGCCTTCTTCATTCTCACCGGGGACGCGCACAAGCCCGACGACCACTTCTGTAAGCGCCTCGGGCGTTGCTTCTACTGGACGGCCGTGGGCGTCACGACGTGTCCGCTGTCTCTGATGCAGGGGGCCTGCTGTACCCGGCGCTCCTAGTGCTGCACTCGGTGCTGCAGGCCGCCCTGTCCCTGCTGCTGGCAGCCGGCGCACTCAAGAGACGCAAGGCGTACATCCTGCCCTGGATCGTCACCAGCATCATCGAGTGCGCGCTGCTCTTCAAGTGCAGCATCTTCCTGGGCCTGCAGTCGGTACATACACACACCTGGCAACGTCTCACAAAAGCCGCGCTTGCCATGCTGCGCGGGACTGGAGCTTCGCAGCGGCTTGAGCATGATGAGCACATCCGCTTGGAGAGCTGCCGTCGCCGCCGCTTTCATACCGCTCGCTTGTCGACAAGTCCAGCAACGAAAGCTGCCTCTGCTTCTGCTGCCTTCGCTGTGCGCGAGCTTACGCCGCTTGCAGCTTGTGCCGCTGATGCAGTGCGCTTTGCTGGACAGTGTTGTGGGCGCGCATTGGACGACGTGAGTTCTTGAGCCGCGGCTGGTGCAGGTGCCGTCCAGTGCGTGGATCACCGCGACCACGGTGGCCTTCTCCAGCGTGCAGGTTGGTATAGGTGGGCGATCGGTCGCCGCCTCGGGCGACGTCGTGTGTTGCGCTCATCGGGCGGTGGCCTCTTCTTCGCGCAGCTCTTCTACGTGTCGTGCGTGGTGCTCTACTTCCGGAGGCTTAAGAAGATGGAGCGCGAGATCCAGCCGCCCGAGGTTTACAAGTGCCCCTGACCGGGCCACCGCCGACGACGCTCAGGTACGCGACTCGCGTGCGCCCGATTTCCCCACCAAGTGTGCGCCCGTTACGCGGGAGCGGAAGATCGTGTGAACCATCTCACATGGGGGGAGTCGCAGGGCTCTTTTACTCGAATGCGCCTGGGGAGCGGCGAGGCAGTCGGGGACTGTTCTTTTTTATTTTGCGCCGAAGTATACGGGACATAATGAAAACTATGTCGCGCATACAGGGTCGGCAACATTTCTGTGGGCGTGCTTTGAGTGTGGAAAGGGTATCGAGGCTGACCGAACTTCGTTAGGGCCTCGTTTAAAGTACTTTATCACTTCCTACTTGGCTGCGGTACGCTCCGATACCGATGGACAATTGAAACTGTTTGGCCCCATACTGAGGCTTCCAATGGAGCGCCAACGCCGACCAGGAACAGTGCCAGGAAATCTGTAGTGGGGTGTCCGCGGAATACGGTGGGGGGAGTGGTGGTGGTAAAAACTTTATTGGATGCACTGGGGTGAACGTTAGCGGAGAGTGGAAAGTTCCACCGCTCCCTTTCCTGGGTGGTAGTCCTTATCATGGGACACCATTGGCGGTAGCCACTGCCCGCGCTCTTTGAACCAGAGTCCGGGGGAGGGGGGGGGGCTAGAAATAAGTTTTGGACGGGCGTGACGCATCTGTGGCTTTGGTAAGTCCCGTAAATTTTCGGGGGCGCCTACACTGACGCCGACTGCTTAATAAGCTCCGAATTCCTTAACATTTCTTATAGCTACAGAATGTCGCGTTATTTTAACTTTTCAATTTCTTTTTCTTTCTGCACACAAATTACTCGTGCTAAAAATGTCATTGTCCCGCCCTTGATGGAAAGCGTGCGCTATCACTTGGCGCGCAGATCGGGTAGAAGTCATATACATCCATGCCTGCGAGCCCAGAAGCCACCACCATCGGCAACTGCATGGACGACGCAAGGACATAACGCGACATGCCAGACCAGGAGATGGAGTACCAAGACGTCAGCCCTGGCAACTTGCTGCGAAGGCTGCAAGCCCGTCACGAGTCGGTCCAACGTCATCCCGTCTTCCGAGCCCTGTGCGATCGAGAGAGAACACCGATGGCCAGATAGCAGTTCCCCATGGCCACTCACATGCCATAGCGAGGCGCGTTGTCATAGCCAGGAATCTCCATGCTGCTGTACATTGCAACTGCAGTTCATCCTAATGTGCGTACACATTTTGTCATAAACTTCATGTACATTCTACTCATCCGCCCTCGACAGTCAGTCCCCGCAGAAGTTGGGACTTCGCCGTATCACGCGTAAAACAGAGTGGTTCGCGTTGCCTGCATACTGGTCGCGTAAATTTGGCATTGCCTGCATCTTTTGTTGTTGTCATAGTTGAGTTCATTGTTCTCGTTTCTAATGCGAAAACCTAGCGCGCGTGCTGGGAAATTTTTGCTATACAGAAATTCTACTGAACTTTGAACCAGTGCCATAAGACAAACATTCACTGAATAAACGAATTTCAACAAGTTGAGCAAGCATACTTTCTCCGTTTTCGAGTTCATTGCCGGCATTTCATCCAAACTCCGTAGCTGGTCTTATTCCGTGCCGGTGGGCGTCGTGAGCGCTGCTCAAGTCCATTAGAATTCTCAAGGTCCGGCGCCAACCTTTCAGGGCCAAATTCGCATGCTCTGGCTGAATAATTTATGGCGCGCCGACTACGGGAAGCGCCAAGATGACCGCGTATCGATGGTATAAAGTAGTTTTCAGTGACGACTACTACACTGAGCGTATGGCCTAGGGAGGCTTCATTTCGTCACAAAAAAAGCACTGATTGATTAATTGGTTGGTCAGCTTACTGGCGAAGTGTTCATTTATCGATGTGCTTCATTATAACACTTTTTATATTCGTTTATTTACTGAGATTGAGCGTTTCCGATTATTTGTAACGACACTCTAAAGCTCTGTCAACCCTTGTTCCGCTTTCACATACAATATGAACCATCAATAGAGTGAACTGCTAGTGAATGATGAGCTTACAGCACATACTGCACTATCACCTCCATTGCACCGAGAGTTAATTTAGGAAACGAGAGGGTCTATATTTTGCCTCTAGTGAACGCGTTTGCTTTGCCGGCTTGGAGCGCACGTAGGCGTCCTCGACCTTTGCACGATTGGACTTCGCACGTCCGGTACGGCGCCCAGCAGTAAGAGAGGCTCAGCCCTATCAAACGGTCTAAAAATAAGACCGGTCCTTTATAAGTATAAGTGCCCATAACGGTGTTCGTATAAAACTAATTCGAATTCTGTCTGTGCAGTGCATACCTGAGTGCTCAAAGGCGACATGAGTAAGCACGTTGTGAACTATCGATAAAATAAATAAGTAAAACGGTTGCTTAAATAGCAAATACGAAACAGCGAAGAAAAAGGATTGGCAGCTTTTTGTATACTGCTTTTTGTCACCTCCTGTTTTCAGACTTCTTTCACACCCATCGCTTAGTAGCCTCACCAGTGACACTTGATCGCCATCCTACATCGGGTTGCGTCAGAATGTTAAGTCACTGAAATGCAGAACTCACTCCGGGGGCACCAGCTTTGCTCGGTGAACTTTGATGTGGGGAGCATTTCATGCGAAATAACCCCCCGGCGACGAACCAATACGGCAGCCCTATATTCCTTATGTACAAATGCTATGCAAGCCAGAAGATCACAGACACAGTGTAAAGTTAACATGTTAATAGGCAACAGTTTTGTCGTCCGTCGGCAAGATGTTAGTAAGACGTTTTCTAGATGTGCTCAGTCTTTGAAGATGCCGACTTTCTAGATGTTACCAAAGCTGATTTCTTCCAGGCATTTGTTCTCATGAAAACAACCGAAAACGCACAGAAATGTGCACTCACTAAATCCGTGATTTGGAAGGCGATGCACCTAACTGCGCAGAGATGAATACAATTAAAAAGAGAAAACAAAAAAAAAACACAATCGCGCGTTTTATCCGCATCCCTCGAAACCTTGTAAGAGCGTCAAATCCTCGTCCTTCGCAGAGTGAGCCCTGCTTGGAAAAAGCGCTGGAAACAGGTCCGCTTAAAACCTCGCGCAGTTTCTTTTCTTCTCCGCGTGACAGAACCAGGCCGCTCTAAAGGAAACCGCGCCTGGCGTATATGATCGGAAAGGGAGCCCAATTCTCCGCAAATCAGTAACCCTGAACACGGCGGCGTGTTACGTACGTGACTGCGCGACACAACAAAAGGCTCTCGGCGGCACCTTACCCCGCCGACGCGCTTGAATTGCCGCTACGCATAAATAAGTTCCCCCGAACTCTGTGGGAGCTATTTCACGGAGGTGGGGAGGAGGGAGGGGAAAGGGACAAACCTGTTAGCCGCTGCGAACTGTTCGGAAACAAATCTTAACGACTGCTGCGAGCGTGGGGAAGTGCTAGGGCGTGTTCAATAAGTTTTGCCTGCACGGCTGCAAGCGATGGAATTGAGAGAAGTTATATTCAAACGAAAGTTTGGAATGTCCCGCTTGTCAAGAGCTTGCGGTTTTTTATATATATATACAGTCCCTACCAGCCACAATGCAGTTCCATCATCGGTGCACAAGTCAGTGCATGCATTCGTAGAGGGATAAATGCAATGACACTCGCAGAGGAAAGAAATTCACCTTCCGAGGTCAGCTATAAAACCACGAATTCATTCGCCGAGAATGAAAAAAAAAAGCACAAAATTTTGTGCTTTGGTCTTTCACACAGAATTCCTTCAAAAGGGTTCTGGTAACTCGCCAGAAGACGGAAGACAATTCAGCACTTTTATTACAACCGCCGCCAGAAGTTTCTGGAGCGCTACGTGAACGAAAAGTTTCACTTCTGCGCAATTTTTGCACACAGCCTAGTATATGTGTATAAGCGTAAATTCTATAACACCAATTAATCTCAAGCAGTGTCCTCAGGACTGAAATGAATTAAATTTCGCCACCAAAATCGCTTTCCACAAACTTACGACGGCGGGCGCACAATCTTGTACGTGATAAATCGAATGCTGAAAGACAACTTAAAGCGACAGAAAAAAAAAAAAGGTCAGTACATCCTTCCATTCATATTGCTGCGTAGAAACATCTTTTCAGGCCAACCTCTCTGCCTTTCCTGTCAATAAACCCTCTCTCTATCTCTCTCTCTCTTGGCCGCTTTTAAAAGGGCGTCAAAACCTTCAAAGCTGGTTCGATAAATGCATAACTCTTTCTTATATATGTGCTCCATGTATGAGCCTTTACTTCGCACGCCTGATGATACGCAGCGAAAGCTTCAGTAAAAGTCGCATGCTCATCAGGTCAATGCTCTGAAGCGAATTTCATCATTCACGTCGTTGCAAATCGCCCGAGGTTGTCAAATTTCGGAACCAGAGCAATGGCGCAACTGAAGCACCGTTAGAACGGTCCGAGATCGCGACGTCTTGAATCGGTACAATGGCGCAACTGTTAAAGAACGACGGCCGTAAACTTTTCGTCCTGGACTTACTCAAGGCTTCGTCAGCCCCACTTGCTGTCTCCACGCGTTGAACAGCTTTACAAAACTCGACTCCCGTATACCCTGTCTCACATGTTTTGTGCAGTGTCTTACAAGCTAGCAGCACGGACGCATAACCACGCAGATGCCGAATTATAAAAGCTTCTATAGCTTGCAGGATAGATAATGATTGGCCAGGAAGTTGACCATTTGCATCGAACACGGCAGCCATTTGCAATCAGTTATTAGAGATGGTCGAAAGCTTAGGGGAATCCCCCAAGGTTGAGTATATTTGTAATAAGGAAGTAATTACTCTGACATTTAAGTACGATGTTTCTGTGGATGCTCTATAGCTTTCGTTTCAAGCCGTATGACTGAACTTGGGTGGATGTCAGAGAGTAATTGTTTCCTTATTACAGTTGTTAGAGAGTTTTATAAATGTCGAACGATAAATACGCTAACAGCAACTACGACCATACGACAAAATGTGGTCTGGCAAGAGCGGAAACAGTAGCAATGGCGAACCTTTACCGTATTGGTCGTACGGCTGCCCGGCTCTGCTAAAAAATCTTCATTGCCTGCTGCCAGACATCAGCGTTCGGCCCCTAATTGGCCCACGTCAGATCTATATACTCTCCACAGTGCTGCGTGGCTTTGCTAAGACGCGGTGGCCGTAAGCCGACCAGTGTGGCTTATGTGTTGCCTAATCTCAACCTCCGTGTAAGGCTTCCTTTCCAGTTAAGCGATGCGGTACGTAATCCGGCCTGATAAAGTCCCACGAGGATCGATCGACGCGCCCCCGTCAACAGCATCGGGGACAAAGAATTCACCCTAAAAAACCGGGCGACTGCGGGGAACCCGCAGCTTAGTCGACGCCCTCTCCCTCTCGCTCTGACCGAGCGGTTGGCGGAAGTATTCCACGAGTACCGGACTGATCTATTATTTTCTTACCTCGCTCGAAACTTGTTCTTTTTTTTCCGCTGTTTTTAGCTTCGTTTTTCGCGGGTAATTTCTTTTGTCTCGTTTCGCTACACACGCATTTTCTCCCACCGCACC
This sequence comes from Amblyomma mixtum, assembly GCF_055824585.1. Taxonomy (NCBI): domain Eukaryota; kingdom Metazoa; phylum Arthropoda; class Arachnida; order Ixodida; family Ixodidae; genus Amblyomma; species Amblyomma mixtum. The sequence continues at coordinate 308,193,812 of NC_143012.1, read as the reverse complement.
GTCGCGTTCGCTCGCTTTGTCAGCATTTCGCTCGGTGAGTGCCTTCCGCTTCGCGTTCGCTTGATTGCGTCTCATGTTCCTTCATATTTAATATTTCCAGCTGATTTTTGATCGCTGGGCTCATATGACCGAAATCGTCGGGTTTTGCTTTGTTTTGTTTTCATGCCGTGCAAGAAGCGAGCTTTCAACTTAATTCCGCACGAGTTGTCCTGTCACTTTTTTTCTCGCTCTGTCTCTCTCATTGGGAACATGCTCGTTTCCCGTTTGATTGGTTTACGTCTGAGCTGCTACCGCATTTTCGCGCGTGCAACCCTCCCCTGCATACAACCAGCACCTATAATTTCTACAACCACGATAGAAAAAACAGATCTCCTGGTATGGCATGCGTACTTACCAGAAGTAGGTATCATTAGCATCATCATCATCATCAGCCTGACTACGCCCACTGCAGGGCAAAGGGCTCTCCCATGCCAGCTGCAGTCACCCTATCCCTGCAAATTTCTGGATCTCATCGTCCACCTAACATACTGTCGTCCCCTGCTACGCTTGGCTTCTCTTGGAATCCACTCCGTTACCTTTAAAGTCTAGCGGTTATCTTGCCGTCGCATTGGATGCCCTTGCCAAGCCCACATCTTCCTCTTGATTTCCACTAGGATGTCATTAACCCGCGTTTGTTCTCTCACCCACTCTGCCCGCTTGCGGTCTCTTAACGCTACACCTATAATTTTTCTTTCCATAGTTCGCTGCGTAGGCACTGAATTGCGCCAACAGTGATTATTTTGTTGTCTAGACAAATTTATTTCGAAATACTCGCTGCAAAGCTCATTTTGCTGCATTCAGTTTACTGTCACTGCTGCCTTCCGAGATTTCGCTGCCGCTGTCAAAGGTCTCATTAGCTTTCGGCTCATTAAGGCTGTTGCTAATTGCACACTTCTCGAAGATTTTGCGCACCATGCCGACTGGGATTGCCGTCCACGCATCTATGACCCGTTCGCAAAACCATGCGACGTCTGGCCTTCGGACGGGTCCAGTCGGTGTGAGGATGTGAAATCCTCCAGCCGTGCATTTAGAAAACATCCTTTGTTGGCCACTCATCGACTTGACAGCGTCGATAACGATGAGGATTGAGGACGTCACCTTCCAGTAATCCGCACGAAACCCTCTCCGCCACTTTTTGATCCAGTTTTTTTTTCTGTTGGTGTGGATTATGCGCGATAAAATTAAATATTACCAAAAGGAAAAAGAAAATGAAAATAGGCTCGGTATATGTCAGTTTTATTTCATTGTTATGATCCGCTGCGCTGACTGGATGATCCGGGCGGAATATAAGCAGATTATATGATTGATATCAATGATATGATTGAATCAACTGGGAAGAAATAGAATCAGAATGGAATCATTACGTTATCCTGGTCTCCGTCGTGGATTCTTACAACTCTACTTCTCAAAGAAGCTTCTGGCCTGTGCCCTTTGGTTCTTATATAAAGCCTGTTTAGAATGTCCACTAACTACAAAAGGTGACATATCGTTCGCGACAGTTAAACATATGACGGCGGATTCCCACACAGACCTCTTGCCCCTTGGCCCTACGTTCTGGTAAAAACGGTGGACAAACCGGAGTACAGAGACACACTAAAAGAAGCCTTCTGAAATAAAATTGGTGCACGTGCAGTCAAACGAAATGCAAACACGTGCAAAGAAACATGACATTTTCATCATCCTTCTGATATCCTGCGTCACTCCTTGCACCCACCCTGCAACTAACCACTATCACCAGATCTGAATAATGCTCTTTCTTTTATTTTCTTTCCTTCGTTATTTCTTTCTTTCTTTCTTTTCTACGTTTTTGTTTTCTGCTCTTGAAATTTTATTCCGACTTCTAATTATTACCCTTCTGGTTCAGTCTCACAGCTTTCTCACTTCTTCGTGCTTTTTTTTCCCCCATGAGAAACGAAAACGCCAGCTGAACTGAAAGTTACATGTGTGCCCTTGAGGTCAGGTCGGGGAGAGGCGAAAAGCAAGCTGTGAACGCGCTGTTGAGTTAACGACGCTTAGATTTACGGCCAAAGCTTCCTCTAAGTGTACAGGGAAGGCATCCAATTTTTGTCGCGAGAGTAACTTGTATTAGTTACTCGCGAGAGCTTGTATTAGTTATAGTCAATGCGCGTTAGTTTGGCTAACATGTTTCTCCGTTACCGCCCCTGGCTGCTCCACTGCATTGCCGCTTATAATAATATTTGTGTGCGCCGGATGAGTTTGGGGGAGAAGCCTTGCTTTCTGTAAGGAATGGCTGGCTCCCCAAGGACGACGGTCGGGAGGCGGCCACTTCTGACGACGTGGAGAGACCATCGAGCACTTCGTCTGCCACTACTTTGCTTTGACATCCGAGAAGTGCCCCTCCGGGCAATATTAGGCCGATTGGTTCGGACTCTCGATCGATCGCGAAAGTCAGGACCCTGAGATCGTGGCTCCATCTTGCATCGGCCCAGAAAGCCACGTGGGACCTCTGCTCGGATATTGAAGACTACAGGCTTGAGTGGCAGCGCGCGTGCGCACGCAGACACACGCACGCACACAATGGGTCAGGGGGAACTTGATGAAAGGCCAACCATCGAGGATGCGAGACATATATATATATATATATATATATATATATATATATATATATATATATATATATATATATATATATATATATATATATATATATATATATATGCACCCACTCCCAGGTTTATCTAAATGTGCATGAATTTTCCTACGCTGTCCTCTCACACCCACCTATTTTTCACTGTCTTAATCCTGTACCTCCTCCACTTTTGTACACTTGCCAGGCGGGCAAGTATGGGCGTGCTTTAAAACCCCTGTCGATTCTTTTTCACCCTCCCTTAAAGCCGCCAGAAATCAGCAAAAAGTAATAAAATAAAACAATTCATTAAGAAATGAAAGGAAAAGAAAAAGGTTTACGAATCGCGCTACCGTGCCAGATCTCCGCGTGTCGCGAACGAGATACGGTCTGTCGCGTATACTTAATATGTCTGACCTTCATTGCGGCGCTTTAGATCGCGACTGCGCTCAGCGCGGTGCGAATTTTCGCTGTTGCCTGCGCTTGTGTTTGTGTTTGTATGCATGCGACTTGGCTTTAACGATGTGATATACACAAGGCGTAACGCGAGTTAAGTGTTCAAGAACAGTTCCTGTTGTTGAATGAAAGTGGGGCAGTATTGCTGACGGGAATAACAGTATTTCTACTTCATGATAAGTGGAACTTCGTTATAACGAAACGTTTTGTAACGAAATAATTGATATAACGAAGAAATGAAGATTTCCCTTGAAAGCTCCGTCAACACAGGCTATAACGAAACTACGGCTACAAAGAAGTGATCGCCGGGCTTCTTCAACTTCTTTATAACGAGGTTCAACTGTAGTACAGTAAATTTATGAAAATTAATTATGGTTTATGGTTTATGGGGGTTTAATGTCCCAAAGCGACTCGGGCTATGAGGGACGCCATAGTGGAGGGCTCCGGAAATTTCGACCACCTGGGGTTCTTTAACGTGCACTGACAGTACGCGGGCCTCTAGAATTTCGCCTCCATCGAAATTCGACCGCCGCGGCCGGGATCGAACCTGCGTCTTTCGAGTCAGGACGCGAGCACCATAACCACTGAGCCACCGTGGCGGCATTGAAAATTAACCAACCTTGCTGCAGCTACACATTGGCCTGCGTTTCAATTAACAAGTTCTGAAAGCAATGACAGAACATAAACGGCGCAATTTTCTGAAAATTTTTCTGCGTGCATTCAGAATAGAGCGCTTTTTTTTACGTTCCCAATGAAGCGCGCTAAACAACGGACACAAGTTTTATTGCGTGCCCATTGTGTAATATAGCCGAACATCGTCGAGCATCTCGAGTGGCACAAAATGTAAAATTAAGGACTGCATTATCTGCTTACCAACGGCTCCTATACTAGGGAGCACTTCTTCTCACTGAAGTGCAGACAGCTTTGTTCGATGGCAGACAGAGGTGAAGCGGAGCCAACACAAAGGTAGGTGGACGACAGAAAAACAAAAGTACGCTATCAGGTCTTTGCATAATCCCTATGATGCCATTTGTTGATTTTGAGTGCGCCGGCATTAAGGTTTTCAATCTCAGAAAAACCCGTCGTCTGTTTGCGTGAAGCCAGCTACTACGTGCGCATGTGTGTATATATATATATATAT